>NC_136060.1:505546700-505824200 GCF_964261635.1 Lissotriton helveticus | reverse complement strand
ACATTTAAATTATGTAGATGCAACAACCTCGCTCTGGGACCACATCTCCCATAAAACAATGCTGCACTTTATGAAAGCGTGAGGCCAATTAAGGGGCCAACTGTTGAATAAAAGCGGAAATTGAATAAAGAAACGAGTGTTTGAAGCATCTCGAACTGCCCATGAAGAAAAGTCAGGAGGACTTGAAACGCGTCGGCAAACCTGAATCTTATCGGATGATGGGGCGAGTGAAAACATAATCCGGATGGATAGCGAGCAGAAGTGTGCCCTCCTAAGATCTTGGGCATTTGTTCAGAAACATTACAACATGGACGCCTAAACCGTGGGGAGGAGCACCATCCCTCTACAGTGTGAATGGGAGGCCGCGAGAAGGAACTGTTCGTTCTCATATGCAGCACTGCAAGCTAAGTTTTAAATGCACTTGCCTTTCATTCTCCGGACCTTACTTAAAGGAAATAATGACATTTAAATTATGTAGATGCAATAATCTCGCTCTGGGACCACATCTCCCATAAAACAATGCTGCACTTTATGAAAGCGTGAGGCCAATTAAGGGGCCAACTGTTGAATAAAAGCAGAAATTGAATAAAGAAACAAGTGTTTGAAGCATCTCGAACTGCCCATGAAGAAAAGTCAGGAGGACTTGAAACGCATCGGCAAACCTGAATCTTATCGGATGATGGGGCGAGTGAAAACATAATCCGGATGGATAGCGAGCAGAAGTGTGCCCTCCTAAGATCTTGGGCATTTGTTCAGAAACATTACAACACGGACGCCCAAACCGTGGGGAGGAGCACCATCCCTCTACAGTGTGAATGGGAGGCCGCGAGAAGGAACTGTTCGTTCTCATATGCAGCACTGCAAGCTAAGTTTTAAATGCACTTGCCTTTCATTCTCCGGACCTTACTTAAAGGAAATAATGACATTTAAATTATGTAGATGCAACAACCTCGCTCTGGGACCACATCTCCCATAAAACAATGCTGCACTTTATGAAAGCGTGAGGCCAATTAAGGGGCCAACTGTTGAATAAAAGCGGAAATTGAATAAAGAAACGAGTGTTTGAAGCATCTCGAAGTGCCCATGAAGAAAAGTCAGGAGGACTTGAAACGCGTCGGCAAACCTGAATCTTATCGGATGATGGGGCGAGTGAAAACATAATCCGGATGGATAGCGAGCAGAAGTGTGCCCTCCTAAGATCTTGGGCATTTGTTCAGAAACATTACAACACGGACGCCTAAACCGTGGGGAGGAGCACCATCCCTCTACAGTGTGAATGGGAGGCCGCGAGAAGGAGCTGTTCGTTCTCATATGCAGCACTGCAAGCTAAGTTTTAAATGCACTTGCCTTTCATTCTCCGGACCTTACTTAAAAGGAATAATGACATTTAAATTATGTAGATGCAACAACCTCGCTCTGGGACCACATCTCCCATAAAACAATGCTGCACTTTATGAAAGCGTGAGGCCTATTAAGGGGCCAACTGTTGAATAAAAGCGGAAATTGAATAAAGAAACGAGTGTTTGAAGCATCTCGAACTGCCCATGAAGAAAAGTCAGGAGGACTTGAAACGCGTCGGCAAACCTGAATCTTATCGGATGATGGGGCGAGTGAAAACATAATCCGGATGGATAGCGAGCAGAAGTGTGCCCTCCTAAGATCTTGGGCATTTGTTCAGAAACATTAATTAAATATGTATATGTATTTATTGGTATTCATTTTAATTAATTGTTAATTAATTTATATTTGGTAATTAATTACATTTTTATTGGCAATTAATTTTAATAAATTGATTAATTGCTAATTATGTTATTTTTAATAATTTATTTTCTGTAGCGGGTTTATAGGGGAATAGGGTGGGAAGTTATTTATTTATAATTAATTAAATAAATCAATTTATTTAATTGTATTTAATTACAATTAATTGTTCATTAATTTTTAATTATTAAATTGTTAATTGTTAATTTGTAATTAATTTGTATTAATAGGTAAATAATTGTCATAATTATTTTTAATTTTTAATTTTAATTGATTAATTATTATATTATATTAAATTGGTAATTACTTTTAATAAATTTTTTATAAATATTAATTTATATTTATTGAAATAATATATGAAGTATTTAATTTCACTACTACTGCACTCTCTGGAGTGGGAATAGTAATTTTTACCACTATGCTATCCAACGCTTTCCCTACTGTTGCACTCATTGGAGTGGGAATAGTAATTTTTACCCCTACGCTATCCAACGCTTTCCCTACTGTTGCACTCACTGGAGTGGGAATAGTAATTTTAACCCCTACGCTATCCAACGCTTTCCCTACTGTTGCACTCTTTGGAGTTGGAATAGTAATTTTTACCCCTACGCTATCCAACGCTTTCCCTACTGTTGCACCCACTGGAGTGGGAATAGTAATTTTAACCCCTACGCTATCCAACACTTTCCCTACTGTTGCACTCTTTGGAGTTGGAATAGTAATTTTTACCCCTACGCTATCCAACGCTTTTCCTACTGTTGCACCCACTGGAGTGGGAATAGTAATTTTAACCCTACGCTATCCAACGCTTTCCCTACTGCTGCACTCTTTGGAGTTGGAATAGTAATTTTTATCCCTACGCTATCCAACGTCTTCCCTACTGTTGCACCCACTGGAGTGGGAATAGTAAATTTTACCCCTACGCTATCCAATGCTTTCCCTACTGTTGCACCCACTGGAGTGGGAATATTAATTTTTACCCCTCGGCTATCCAACGCTTTCTCTACTGTTGCACCCACTGGAGTGGGAATAGTAATTTTTACCCCTACGCTATCCAACGCTTTCCCTACTGTTGCACTCTTTGGAGTTGGAATAGTCATTTTTACCCCTACGCTATCCAACATTTTCCCTACTGTTGCACCCACTGGAGTGGGAATAGTAAATTTTACCCCTACGCTATCCAATGCTTTCCCTACTATGGCACCCACTGGAGTGGGAATAGTAATTTTTACCCCTACGCTATCCAACGCTTTCCCTACTGTTGCACTCACTGGAGTGGGAATAGTAATTGTTACCCCTACGCTATCCAACGCTTTCTCTACTGTTGCACTCTTTGGAGTGGGAATAGTAATTTAAACCCCTACGCTATCCAACGCTTTCCCTACTGTTGCACTATTTGGAGTGGGTATAGTAATTGTTACCCCTACGCTATCCAACGCTTTCCCTACTGTTGCACTCCCTGGAGTGGGAATAGTAATTTTAACCCCTACGCTATCCAACACTTTCCCTACTGTTGCACTATTTGGAGTGGGAATAGTAATTTTTACCCCTACGCTATCCAACGCTTTCCCTACTGTTGCACTCTTTGGAGTTGGAATAGTAATTTTTACCCCTACACTATCAAACGCTTTCTCCACTGTTGCACCCACTGGAGTGGGAATAGTAATTTTTACCTCTACGCTATCCAACGCTTTCCCTACTGTTGCACTCACTGGAGTGGGAATAGTCATTTTTAACTCTACGCTATCCAACGCTTTCCCTACTGTTGCACTCTCTGTAGTGGGAATAGTATTTTTTACACTTTTGCTATCCTACGGTAATAATATTGGATATTATTTAATTACATAATGTTACTATATATATATATATGTTTTTTAACAAATATGATTGTACATTTTTTTATAACTTTTATTAATTATTTAATTATTATAAGTTAATTTAAGTATTTTTAAGTATATTTTAGTAATTAATTTTAACTATTAATTTAATTTAACACTGTTTTTAATAAAGTCGATATTTTAATAAACTATATTTTTTTAAACGATATTTTTGACTCGATATTTTTGTACTTACTTGTTTGTAGATACAAACTCGATATTCTGTCTGTCGATATTTTGCCATCGATATTTTTGCTAGTAGATATTCTGTCCGCGGATATTATGTCAGTGATCCAGTTACTCACCATCAATCACTGACACAGCCATACTGACACTCGCTCACCCATACAGCTTCTCACACAGGCACTCACTACCCCATACAGGCACCGACTCACCCACTCACTCATCCATACAGGCAGTCACACACCTCCTCACCCACACACTCAGACACCCAGACAACCATAGAGATAGTCAATCAATCAATCACTCATATAGCTATTCATGTACCCACTACCATACTCATACACCCACTTAGACATCAACTGACAGACAGATACATTCACACTACTAGTCACTCATCCATACATTCACTGCGACATCTAATAACTCACTGATAGTCAGTCCTATAAACACACAGTCATCCAGTCACTCATACGCCCACTGATTCACCAATGCACCTTGGGGGTCGATTCCGATTGGGGAAAAACCGCTCCGAATAGCCGTTCGGAGCGTTTTTCCCGTACCCTGCAACATCCCCCGTACGTACGACGAAGTACGATTCGTACCAGGAGCCGTACTCCGTACGAGTCGTACAAGACACCGTACGACTCTAATCTCCGTACGATTCTCCCTCGGACCCCGCTGTACGCGACATCTGTACGGTTCGCGGCAGGTTTTTGTGACCCAGCTAGTACGATACTTGTTCAGTACGCACCGTACAACCCTTTTTCTACGGGAGCTGAAAACAGCCGTAAAAGCAGAGTTTGCGCCGAAACAGGTACAGAACGGCCCCCCGGGTACGGTGCGTACCCCCCATGATCGCAGGGGTACGCACCGTACCCCTGCGATCATGGGGTGTACGAGTCGTACCCCCATTGTACGATCGGTGTATGAGCCGTACCCCCATTGTACGATGGGGGTACAGCTCGTACACCCATCGAACTTGGGGTACGGCTCGTACACCGATGTACTATGGGGGTACGGCTCGTACACCGATCGTACAATGGGGGTACGGCTCGTACACCCCATGATCGCAGGGGTACGGTGCGTACCCCTGCGATCATGGGGGGTACGGACCGTGTGGTGTGTATGTGTTTGTGTGCTTTTCCGTACGACTCGCCCTTACCTGACGTGGACCGTACGAATCGCGTCCTCATACCCCGGTCCGGTTCGTACTCATCGGTTCGTACAGCATTTGTACGAGTCGTACGGTATGTGTACGAGTCGTACAGTTCACGGTTTCGGCCTTGCAATACGTACGGATCGCGACGATTCGGACGGATTCACGGAATACGGATCGTACTTCGCGACTCGGATGGACGGGTACGATTCGTACGGAGAGGGCTCTGGATACAAATTGTACGGACGTTTTTTTTCCCGAATTGGAATCAACCCCTTGGTGTATATATATTTAACACTCATAAACCTTTTAAAAACACTCAGGGCCAGATGTAGGTAGCCAAATACCGGTCGGTAACGGCCGATTTCGGCCGTTACCGACCGGTATTTGGCTTTTGACATGTAGGTGGGTCGGAATTTACAGAATCGGTATATTTACCGATTCAGTAAATTTACCACTTCAGTATTTTTCCGAATCGGTAAATATACCGATTCTGTAAATCCATATGTAGGTGGCACAGTTTGCAGTGCCACAGGCCCTTAGGATTTCTTATTTTACCACCCAATCCTATTGGGTGGTAAAATACCGAATTCCAGTGTACATGCACATCTGTGCATGTACACCTATGCCATGTGACACACAGACATGCCCTTAGGGCATGTATGTGTGCCACATGGCACACAAGCCTGCATTTGGGGTGCTACAGGGTGTCAAAGTGACACCCCGTTCCCCCTGCCAGGATTCGGTATTTACCTATTCTGTAAATACCGAATCGGTATTTCCCATTGATTCCTATGGGCTTCAAGGCCCATAGGAATCAATGGGAAATACCGATTCGGTATTTACCGAATCGGTAAATACCGACTCTTACAGAATCGGTAATTGTAAAATTAAAATTACCTACATCTGCCTCCTTCCAATTTACCTACTCTTAAATACCAATTCGGTATGATTTGGTATTTAAGAGTAGGTAAATCGGAATTACCTACATCTGGCCCTCAGTCGGTAGATGATGTAATCACTGATGTCATCTGTGATGTCATTTGAAAAGCCATCAGTGATGTCACTGACCATGTCATGAGTGATGTAATATGTGAGGTCATAAGCAGTGCATTGCAGAGGCGCAAGTTACAATGAACTCAGGTAACTATAACGCTTGAACTTCTCTGGGGGGATATTCGCAACAACGTGTGATAACAACGCAAAATTAGATTACCGCAACTTTGCATATTGCGGGAAAATAACGCAGTGTCAGTGTAGCATTCTCAACACGGCGGTACCATGCGATAGGCTAATTATAACGCATCAAATGTCTGCATTAAAACCAACGTGGAACCAATAAAACACAAAAATGGTAGCAGTGAGGGCAATCGTGATGCAAACATCAGCGATAACCAGCCTTAGGCCTGAGATGACAACGAATGAGCACAACCCCACAGCTGTGATGTAGAACAAATGACCAGTGTATGGATCAATTAGGCATCACCTCACAAACATTCACAATGAACATTGACATGCAGTCTGCATGTAAACTGCGCCAATGCGGAAACATACATGGAACACACTGTGAACCGCATCTCTTGTTCACTTTGCAGAGGGAGAATCAACACCTCCTGCACACAGACGTGCCATGTCCATGATGAAACAATTATGAAAGCCTATACGAATGTAGGGGCAGTGACTACCCCTTACGTACATGTTGCCCATGTCGTGGGACTTGAGTCACGGGGTGTATCCCTGCATCATGGCGGCACATATCTGACCCCAAAAGAAGCCCTGTTGTCACTTGTCGGTCACAAATGACAGACAATATGTAATGATTTGGGACACGTGAAATGGCGAAGAATGGGATTCCGTACTAACTGTGACACACAGAACTGGCAGTTCGAATACGTGACACCCTTAACAGCCTCTCTGCACAGATGTGACACACACACCATCCATTAACAAATTGAAAAAATGCTACCACGACATGTCGCACTCACACATGTCTGAGTGATGTGCCTGTACAGATGAGTGACATGCACGCCGGGAATGTGTCTTGGAAAGCATTTATTTGCACATGCTGTGCCTGTGGTCATTTATCGTACTGTCCCATGATTGCTAAGGACTGTCACAATGTAAGGTTAAAATGAGAAAAATTTGTCAATGATGGTGCTCCTACGAGCTATTCCTGCTGCCGCTGCAGTGGGGTGTGGTCTACCGGCCTCATCTTCACCATCATCATCATCCGGTGCATCTGGCACTTGTATCCTTGGGGCATTCCTGCGTACACATATGTTGTGCAACACACAACATGCAGTGATCATCTTGCACACGATGTCTGGGCTGTACAGGAGCCTTCCACCTGTGATGTCCAGGCACCTGAAACGTGACTTCAACACGCCGATTGTGCATTCAACAATGCCCCTGGTGTGTTTGTGGGCTGCATTATACTGCCTCTGGGCCTGTGTGCTCGGGGCTCGGAGGGGTGTCATCATCCAAGCGCAGAGCGCATATCCTTGATCACCTGTGACAGTGCATAGAGACATGAGTCAAGACTTCGTACTGCATGATGTGTTGGCAGGCGCACTGGGTCATTGGTGTGTGATATGTGTGACTTAGTGATTTCTGTATGACATGCAATGCTTGTTGCAAATGAGCGGCATCAATGTGTATTACGTAGCCTCACTGCAGCTCCTCCCTCCCCCGAGTATATTCACTAGTGTGTGCAGCACAGTTGCATCACTTGCACCCCTACGGCACACCATTGTCATGCCTGTCTGCACATGTCCTCAAGCCTGACTATGACACAGTGATGATGTGCACTGAAGGTGGCCGGCCACGTGTGTGTAGGCTTATGGTAAGGATAGGGCGGACACAGATGTAGAGCACATGCCTGGCTGAATTTGCCAAGCGGTTAAGGTTAGACCTTTGGTGCATGCTGCGCCAATAGCGACACACGCAACAGTTGGCATATGTGATCCCTGACCCCAAGCAGACATCCGCTCCCTCGTGTACCCCTTCGGCTGAGCCTGCACTCCGGGGGCATGCTACATAGCAACATTGTCGATTGCGGGATGGGTGGCGCAGACACTACAACAGAGACACACGCATTAGTTACTTCCTTGACAAGGCCAGAACTTAACCACGCCTAGAGCCATGTGTTGAAGAACCACACCCCTCACTGTACTACCATACACCAGGCCACACCGCTTAAGCCTACAGGGGGGTACAACACTGCTACATGTCCCAGGTCTACCCCACTGCCTGAGGTGACATCGTTGCTCCCGCCGTACACAGCACAATGCCATGTGGTATGGCCCGGGGCCCTCATGCATACATAATGACCACAAGGACAAACTGAGATAGTTTGATGAACTGGCTACGGGCACGAGGGTCCGGCCCCTTTTATTGTCAGGGTCACATGTCCAGTGACGCCTGTGCTGGATGGATGTTGGGTAGTGTAAGCCACCCCTCAGGGGTTGGTTGGTGCAGGCAACAACTACAACAGTGATCAGAAAATCAGAAGTTCAAAGTTCACACAGCAAAGGTCCATGACTTGAGCTGCACAGAGTTAGTAGCCCGGATGCACAGCGGCCGGCACAGGCACACCGCCACGGGACGGTGACTTGCGGGTGCACTAAGTTAGGGCCACGTGAGCTGAGTGGGTCCTCGTTGATGTCCAAGTAGAATGTTGCAGAGTGTGATGGGGACAGCGGAAGATGTCCATCCAGGGCATGATGCAGAGGGCAGACCCAAGCAGAAACAGGCAAATGGAGGAGTTGAATACTACAGACTCCTTTTTTTTACCACCATGTCAGTATCAGCTAGATGATGATGAAGACAACCCCCAGGCCATAGACTCAGACGCCAACAAAGTTCAACTAGAGAGTGTCCATGACTTTCGTGGCACAGAGTTAGGGACACCAGAGCTGAAAGGGCATGCACTCTGCGATGAAGCCCGTACAGTGATATAAACTCTGCCATGAATAAATCAAGGCTCAGTTCCAATTGTGTGACCTATTTGACCGCAGTATAGGCCGGAGGCAGCGCTCAGCAGTGACCCACAGCCACGTGTTGTTGGCTTGCGATGCACAGAGTTAGTGGCCCCAGTGCAGTTGTTGGTAGTGTTCCATCACCTCCGTAACGGAGATCCCTTTCTCCTTCGGACTGAACCGCGTCTTCCTCTTACTCCTCTCCTTGTGTACTGTGACATGTATTCTGCCATTGAGAAATCAAGACTCAGTTCCAAATGTGTGACCTAGTTGACCGCAGTGTCAGCCGGTGGAGTACTCCACCGAGAAAGGAGTACTGCGTGCCTTGTTCGCGGAGTCCGTGATGGTCTGAGGAGGCTGCCAAGGTCACGGGCCTCAGGCTTGGAGATTGCAGCGGCATGTGGTGGGCCCTCTGTGACACACACCGGTGTCGGCAGGTGAGCAGTGATGCCTGGATGTGCTGGGGTGGACGGGCCTGGTTGCAGCAGACGCACAGGATCGCACACACCGCTGCTCGCGGCGTCCACCTCGTGGTGGGGTGCGTGGATCCGGCCTGAGAGAGGTGTTGGGCATTCCGGAAGAGAACCACGCCCAGGGCTATGTACTTTTTATTTACACCCCTGCGCTAGCCTGGTGTACGCCAGGACAGCCCACTCCGCACACGCTTACAAAGGGGACATAACAAGCTACATTTCCGTGATCTTCCCCACTGGCCGGGGTAACATGGTTGCGTCCACTGTCCACTACACTACCACAACCAGCAGTGTATGTCTTCATGGATATGTGTGTGGTCTGCCTACTGCAGTCTGTCCAGCACATCCACGCCACATTTGGCATTGTGTACATTCTCATTCTTTGGTCACTTGCCTCCTTCGCACATGCCTGGTTCCCACCTCTCCCCACATTCGTCTGATGTGTGGCTGAGGTGCCATGCTGTTGATGGCTTGAGTACATGGCTAGCCCAGGTTACCAAAGTAAGTTGTGCTGTCATGTCTGGTAGGTGGACATGTTTTTTGGCATGTTGTATGTGCGTTTGTGACGTGTGCATTCCAAGAATTGTGAGTTGCATGATTGTGGATTTGAGGTGTGTGGTGTATTCATTTGGTACTTACCAACAACAGTGCATTTCCGTAGGTGCCAGCCTGGAAGTGCTGGTTGATGATGGGTTGGCTGAAGATGTAGGAATCATGCACACTACCTGGGTAGTTGGCAACGACATTGGTGAAGAGTCCCCAGTGGTCCACTATTGCCTGCACATTGATAAAATGCGTGTGCTTTCTGTTGCGGTAATTGTGTGCAGTTTTGGAAGGGGGCACAAGTAGGACATGTGTGCAGTCAATTGACACCAACACGTGGGGGAAGCCAGCTATGGCATAGAAACCTTGCTTGGTCTCCAGTAGGGGTGGGCGGAATTTGCGTAGCTCCGTGAAACGGTAAAAAATCTCTGCAGGCACGCAGAGTTCCGCGAACACGCGGAATAGCTTGTTCCGCCCGTTCGCGATGCTTTTTTTCATGTTCGTGAACGCTGTTTGCATGCTCGGGGTAAATATCTTGCGAACACACATTTTGAAAGCACGAACAAGCAAACAAATTCCGCAAACCCTCAGATCGGGGAATTTTTGGCAATTCTGCGATCTCCGCGGAACATAAAATTACCCAAATTCTGCAAGCGGAATGGAATTTACTGCCCAGGCCTAGTCTCCAGCTGTTCCTGCACAGTGTGGGGGAAGTATAGGTACTGGGGTAACAAGCTGATGATGGCATTCAGGACAGGTGGGAGTAGCTTTGATAGGACTGGCTGTGAGACTCCTCCGACTCTGGCAGTTGTTGGTTGGAAGGTACAAGAGGCCACAGATGCAGCACAGCCAGCAGCTTTGTCTGCGGAGGGATGTTGGTTGTCCTCTGTGTTGGTACCGTCAGCCTGTGGGCAATAATGTTCAGGATGCAGAGGATGGTTGTCCTTTTGAGCCTGTAGTGAGCAATGACATTCTCTGGTGTAAAGTCTGTGAGGCTGGTGCCTTTCCTGAAGGTCCGGTGTCTTTGTCTGCCCTACCTCTGTGGTGATCGGGGGGCGGGAAGGGAGTCCGCGGGGTGTCGGGCCTGGGGGGTGGCGGTGGGTGTTGTGGCCATGTTGGAACTGCGAGCTGCATGATGAGTAGCTCCATGGCATCTGTTGATCTTCAGGTGTGGCTCTGGGCTGGGCTCCCTTTTCTGGTGCAGGTTGTCATCCGACTTTACACCAGGTCAGAGCTGGTGTTAATTTCCTGTTGCTAACGCGCCTTATCGCTTGTTTTGTGATCTTATCGCCGATCTGGCTGATTGTTGAGAATGTTGCGGTGTGGTGTTGTTGCGGCTTTTTGCACGGTACGCATCTCATTAGCGTTAGTTGCCGGTGTCATCTGTGGCGATGTGTATTGCGGCTGCTATTGCATGTAAACTGGTGATGGAATGTGGCGATAAATTTATCGTGATTTTGGCTGCGATAAAGTGCCAATAACTCGGCGATAAATCATTGAGAATATGCCCCCTGTTTTTTTACGAGTGAAATGTCAGGTTAACTATAACGTCCGTGTAACCGTTGTTTTAATGAATTTATATATATAAATATTTCTTTTTTTGAGTTAGTGATATTATGTTTGTACTTTTATGGCTGTTTTTTTTATCTGCTGGATAAAGCTATTAATAGAATTGAATTGACTACGAGTCGGCTTTCTGACTCTTTCCGCAGGGTCAGTGCAGGTATAGGTGAGGCCTTGAGATAATATAGAAGCTGCCAAGGGCTTGGGACAACAGTTTGGTGGACACACGAGCAATGCTTTTTGAAAAGTTGGTGGCGTGACCTTGACGTGGCAGCCTGGCTTCAATGCAGCCCTAAGCAGAAGGTTATGTGCTTAGGGAAGAGAACCGCATAAAAGGGAGTTATGGGCCCAGAGTATAACTATTAAAGAAGTAGGGCTTGTAAGAGAATGTTCTGGAAGTCTGCCCTCACCTTGTGACCTCACTCCCATTTCTGTACTCAAAGTAGAACTGGCATGTCTCCATTGAGAGGCCTGTCCAGGCAGCACCTGGGAGAAACTAAAAGGAGTACTTTTGGCGGGAAATAGTTTAATTACTGAAGACATCCACTAAATGCAAGAGGAGGAAATTGAGAAGTGGCTAGTCAGAAACCATTACAAAGGCCGTAGAGTTAGATATTTACTGAAAGAACCTGGCCAAGGACCGCATCAAGGTCTTTTTAAATCAAATAAAAACCAGATTGGAGTGGAGAAGGCCAGCTGACCTGGCTTAGGACGTGGCCAGCTCAGCAGCGGTGCCTTGGAGTCACTGAGGGAACAGAGAGCAGAGAGCTTTTTTGGCATAGTTTGACAAAGTCAGCGCCCACTGATGTACACCCAGATGGAGCGACGCCAACGCATTGGTCAACTCAATGTGAAACAATAGAATCTATAGCCCAACCGGGCCCGTTATGTTATGGTGAGTGGTTTGCATCTGTACAGCACTTACAATCATTTCCATGGCAATGCAGTGCAATTTATGCAGCCCTCTGTTGTGAATCCAGGCGGACCATCAGTCTGCTGTGTCTGATGTTTGAGAGTCCTTCATTGTGTGAGGCTAGTAGAGTACGTTCAATGTTTGTTTAGCAATGGTTGTTTAGGATAATGTGGAGATAATTTGTGCATGATCTCTGTAGATCATTGTAAAGTTGTTTGTGCATGTGTCGGTGTGTCAAAAGAAGTCCATGCGTTCCTTTATTGAATGGTCATTGTCCACTGCTCGGCCGCGTAGGGTGTTCTCTAACCCTGGGCAGAGTTTGCGGAGTTGTGCTACGTGGAACTCCGCAAAGTGAAAAAAAAAACTCAGCTGCACTACGCTGAGTTCCGCTAGCGGCAGAGTACGATAGAAAAATGCAGTTCGCGGTGATTGCACAGTGCCGGATGCTTGTCCGCACTGTACAACCATTGCGAACGGCACTATGCATAGCGCAAGCTTACCTTTTCTGCTGTTCGAGTACATTTTTACTCGAGCAGCAGCTTTCTCAACGCGAACGGGCAGTTTCTCAACGCAAGCAGACGCGATCATACGCAACCACTCGCAATGAGAAACCTGACCCCTCCCCCGTGTTGGGAAATCTCGCCGGGAGGTTGATTTCCTCGCTTGCGCTCGCCGACTTGATGTTGATGAATGTGAGCGAGAGAAAAAAATATTCTTCGCTACACGGTTGGAGTTTTTCAGATCTCCGATATTTGTGACATATGTACAAGGTTTCCTATATAGAAACAAGACGACCATTGGAAGTTATACAGTGTATTAACCACACTTTATACAATGATAAGTGCTGGTTTAATGGTTCACTTTTGTAAACAGTCGACAGCGTTTTGACACTTTGTGCAATGGGGAGGAGCGCAGTTCCACAGGTTTTTTTTTTTTACTTTGTAAAAGTACGAGGAGCACCACTACGCATACTCTGCCCAGGGTTAGTTATAGTGACGTGTACATTCTAAAACATGCCCTTCTCTTCAATGTAGCTTATGATTGATCAGCAGAACTTCCTGGAGTGCAGGAGAAAGTCTTTCTTGTAAGCCAGGGTGTGGGAGGGTGCTGCATTTACTAAGCACCAGCTAAATACGGGTTGGAATCCTGCCAGGCTCTTTACAATGTGAGAATAGTATTTGACCATTTGCAAATGGTTTGTGTGGGATCTAGGCACGGAATATTGTGTGTTTTGGGGGAAATTCACCAATTATGTACCTTGCAGAAACAAGAATAGTATTTCAACTGATGTACTAGAGTATGTAAAGCGCTCTGATACCCACGGGTCTAGCTAGCGCTGTATAAAACTTTATAAGCTAAATAAATAAATAAATAAGGGCATATTACCAACGATTAGCGATATTTATCGCTAACGACGCTTAGCAACAAATTTTTTAACGCTAAGCATCGCCGGAAATTATCGCAGAGATAACTTGCTATTAGCAAGGTTTATCTCACAAGTGATAAAAATCCTTGCGCTAACTGCCAAATGAGAGATTATCGCTGGAAAACCAATGATAATCTCCCGAAGTTTGGCGTTAGCTTGATGATAGGGGCTCACAAACTTAGCCATGATATCCAATTTCCATAGGATATCATGGCTAAGTCAGGAAAATACCAGGTGTAAAAAAAGCAGTGCTAACCGCAGTTAGCGCTGCTTTTATTATCACTAACCGGGTTAGCGAAATCCTTGATAATAGGAGAAATGTCGCTTAACAACATTTCTCCTATTATTTTTCTCTGGAACGCCCCTTTAGAGATGCAAGGGGAAGCGTAGAGAAAAAGGGTGCTAACATGTGAAATTGCGTGTTAGCACCCTGTTGCTGATAGGGAGATAATTTTATCTCCGCTTTCTTGGCTTTTAAAGCCAAAAAAGCGGAGATAAATCCCTTGATAATATGCCCCTAAATGACTTAAATGTAAATGTATGGCTTTACATACAGGGCTCTCTGAGAGCTGAGGTCTGGAGCCCTCGCCATTTGCCACCAGGTTGGTGACTCAGGGGCATACAGGCAATCCTTGTGACCAGTGTGCCTCTGTCAATGAAGACGCTGGAGCCAGGTATCACTCCAGCTCACTGAAGGGCCAAGTACCTCTCTTTAAGCACTGCTTTTTTGAGGTAGCAAAGTCAATAAGCGAACGTCAGTCAATCAATCATCTTTATTTCAGTTCCACGAGCCGTAAAAGGACACAAGATAAAAATTTAAAACAAAATAAAACACAGATCGCAGTGCAAAATGCATAAGTTAATGACTTTCGTTGTGATGCGTCTATTATTATTAAAGTGCCACATAGTTAAGACAAAACCAAGGAAACAAACATCTCCAAATCGTCCATAAAGTGGACGCATGACGTGCCTGCCAAGTTGCCCATGATGTCTAGACATCGAGCTATCAAACAGTTTATCATTCAATTTTACTTAGATCTGCACGGGCCCATTATGATAAGAACGTACTGCACGAGCGAAAACATCTTAAAAAGAACAGCAATGAAGTAAGAACCATTAAGAATAAATTATAAAAATGCATTCCAACGTCAAAATAGTCTATACTCAAAGTGTAAGTGCAATATTTATATGATGTTAAAATGCTGCAGTTAATATTGAAACTTTTTAACTCAATGATTTCCAAATGTTTAAGGCCTCACAGATGAAACTAATATTAGCAAACAGCATAGTTCTAACTCCAGGCATAAAAGGCGAGACAAGCTAGTGCGGTGAGATCAAAGACGGCAGGACGGGTCGTAAAAAATCACCTCTGGGTTGAATGTAGAAACCACAAAAAACAAATTGTGGGCAAGAGTTTGTTTTGTGATGCCATCACAGGGACAATGCGGTATACTATAGAACCATGTACTTTGTTGTGGGTACGCTACCAAAAAAGTGGGCCATACCTAATCTAAAACGGCTAAGAAAGAACCTATGTTCTTTGGGGCCGATTCACAGATCTAATGTGAGACAAAATCCTAAACGTACTACTTTTGGTATTCACAGAAGGCATATAGTAGTAGTAAAGTTAGGATGTTGTCTTAAGTTTGTCTTAAGACAGACTTAAGACAAAATTCTGACTTTACTACTACTAATTGCCTTCTGTTTAGGATTTTGTCTCAGATTACTTCTGTGAATCGGGCCCTATATTTGTAACCCAAAGAAGACAGCGTTCAACCCCCACCTCTGGTCGGAGACCTTGATGACGCAATACTGTATCTGATGAATGTTGATTGTGAAGTCTATTCTGGGTTCTATATTGAAAGGATGCAGTTTTCACCCCGTCTTTTGCACTGCTGGTAAGTTCGTTTGGAGAAAGAAACAAGCATTTACAATGCAATGCTCTCGGCATTATTAAAGGTAGAGCTATTGGCATTGCTCATGACTTTTTTTTTTTTAATCATAAATAAATGACATTGTCATTTACAATGCCAATAGCTTAATAGCTCGCAAATGCATGACCTATTGCATTTACACCCACACAGAGCCACACACACAAAGCCACCCACACACACATACAGAACCACCCACACAGAGCGACACACACACACACACACAGAGCCACACACACAGCCTTACACACACAGCCCCCCCCACACACACACACACAGAGCCACACACACACAGAGCCACACACGCACAGAGCCACACACATGCACAGAGCCCCACATACGCGCAGAGCCCCACACGCACAGAGCCCCACACACGTACAGAGCCCCACACACGCACAGAGACCCACACATGCACAGAGCCCCACACACTCACAGAGCCCCACACACGCACAGAGGCCCACACACGCACAGAGCCCACACACGCACCCAGAGCCCCACACACACACCCAGAGCCCCACACACACACCCAGAGCCCCACACACACACCCAGAGCCCCACACACACACCCAGAGCCCCCCACACACACCTAGAGCCCCACACAAACACCCAGAGCCCCACACACACACACAGAGCCCCCCACACACACCCAGAGCCCCACACACACACCCAGAGCCCCCCACACACACCCAGAGCCCCACACACACACCCAGAGCCCCACACACACACCCAGAGCCCCCCACACACACACCCAGAGTCCCACACACACACCCAGAGCCACACACACCCAAAGCCACACACAGGAGAGCAAGCACAGCAAGGGGTAGAGAAGCAAGCACAGCCAGGGGGCAGGGAAGCAAGCACAGCCAGGGGGCAGGGAAGCAAGCACAGCCAGGGGGCAGGGAAGCAAGCACAGCCAGGGGGCAGGGAAGCCAGCACAGCCAGGGGGCTGGGAAGAAAGCACAGCCAGGGAAGCAAGCACAGCCAGGAGGCAGGGGAGCAAGCACAGCCAGGGGGCAGGAGTGCAAGCACAGCCAGGGGGCAGGAGAGCAATCACAGCCGGGAGCAGGAGAGCAAGCACAGCCAGGGGGCAGGAGAGCAAGCACAGCCAGGGGGCAGGGAAGCAAGCACAGCCAGGGGGCAGGGAAGCAAGCACAGCCAGGGGGCAGGGGAGCAAGCACAGCCAGGGGGCAGGAGAGCAAGCACAGCCAGGGGGCAGGAGAGCAAGCACAGCCAGGGGGCAGGAGAGCAAGCACAGCCAGGGGGCAGGAAAGCAAGCACAGCCAGGAGAGCAAGTACAGCCAGGAGAGCAAGCACAGCCAGGAGAGCAAGCCCATCCAGGGGGCAGGGGAAGCAAGCCCATCCAGGGGGCAGGGGAAGCAAGCACAGCCAGGGGGCAGGGGAAGCAAGCATGGGCAGGAGAGCAAGCACAGCCAGGGGGCAGGGGAAGCAAGCACAGCCAGGGGGCAGGGGAAGCAAGCACAGCCAGGGGGCAGGGGAAGCAAGCACAGCCAGGGAGCAGGGGAAGCAAGCACAGCCAGGGGGCAGGGGAGCAAGCACGGCCAGGGAAGCAAACACAACGAGGAACAGCGTGGGTGGGGACACCAGCACAATGAGGAACAGCGTGGGTGGGGACACCAGCACAATGAGAAACAGTGCGGGTGGGTGGGGACACCAGTACAACGAGGAACAGCGTGGGTGGGTGGGGACACCAGCACAACGAGGAACAGCGTGGGTGGGTGGGTGGTGACACCAGCACAACGAGGAACAGCGTGGGTGGGGACTCCAGCACAACGAGGAACAGCGTGGGTGGGTGGGCGGGTGGGGACACCAGCACAACGAGGAACAGCGTGGGTGGGTGGGGATGCCAGCACAACGAGGAACAGCGTGGGTGGGTGGGGACACCAGCACAACGAGGAACAGCGTGGGTGGGTGGGTGGGGACACCAGCACAACGAGGAACAGCGTGGGTGGGGACTCCAGCACAACGAGGAACAGCGTGGGTGGGTGGGGACACCAGCACAACGAGGAACAGCGTGGGTGGGTGGGGATGCCAGCACAACGAGGAACAGCGTGGGTGGGTGGGGACACCAGCACAACGAGGAACAGCGCGGGTGGGGACTCCAGCACAACGAGGAACAGCGTGGGTGGGGACACCAGCACAACGAGGAACAGTGTGGGTGGGTGGGGACACCAGCACAACGAGGAACAGCGTGAGTGGGTGGGTGGTTACACCAGCACAACGAGGAACAGCATGGTTGGGTGGGGGTGGTGGGGACACCAGCACAACGAGGAACAGCGTGGGGGAGGGGTGGTGACACCAGCACAATGAGGAACAGCGTGATTTATAATTTGATTTCAGGTCAAAAACAAACCTCAATGAAGCCTAAAGCTCACAGCCTACTATATTGAATTATTCTGCCCAGCACTTGACTGCTAGGAGCAGTTACTTCTTACAGCAGAAGGAAGGGTTGCCACTTGCTGATACTTTTTCAAGGCAGTCTTCCTAATTGCAAGCATATAAGGCCCTCAATATGAATGACCTATTAATTCCCATGGGGCCAGAAACCGCTTCGGAATTATGAGATTTGTGGAAGCACCACGGATCTTTTTATTTTACCCGGAGATTTCGACTGCTGAAAACAGACGAAATCTGTGTGAAAGCATGGAAAAAATGTGAAAATACCTGGGGAATTAGTACCAGTGTTACAGATTTTACCCAGTAATTCTTTATTTCTTAGTGGTCTGTTAGGGTCCAACTTGGATTTTCCCTGTATCAGTAACTCTGGGGGTGGGACATTCCTGCCCATTTTGCTTGGTCAGTCATAACGAGGGCCTTAGACATTTTTTTCACTGCATAAAACATGTAAACACCCTGGTAATCAGTCCTTTTCACCCCGCTCTCAAGCTTTATAATAACAATACGTTGGCGTATTTAGGTGCTCCGCCCAGACACCCAGATCACACTTAAATTTAAAAAAAGGGGTAAAAAAATACATTTATGCATCATTTCCCTGAAGTGAGAAGTGCACACTGTGATGGAATAAACTTTATTTATATTGCAGTATTTCAAGAAGATGATTCATTTTATTCTTTATTTACAACAGCTGAGAGCGGGGGTGGGTGGGTGACACGCACAACGAGGAACAGCGGGGGGGGTGAGTGACACGCACAACGAGGAACAGCGGGGGGGTGACACGCACGACGAGGAACAGCGGGGGGTGACACGCACAACAAGGAACAGCGGGGGTGACACGCACAACGAGGAACAGCGGGGGGGTGACACGCACAATGAGGAACAGCGGGGGGTGGGTGACACGCACAATGAGGAACACCGGGGGGGTGACATGCACAACGAGGAACAGCGGGGGGTGGCACGCATAACGAGGAGCAGCGGGGGGGTGACACGCACAACGAGGAACAGCGTGGGGTGGGTGACATGCACAACGAGGAACACTGGGGTGGTGGGTGGCAAGCACAATGAGGAACAGCGGGGGGGGTGACACGCACAACGAGGAACAGCGGGGGGTGACACACACAACGAGGAACAGCGGGGGGTGACACGCACAACGAGGAACAGCGGGGGTGGGGGGGTGACACGCACAACGAGGAACAGCGGGGGTGACACACACAATGAGGAACAGCGGGGGTGAGTGACACACACAACGAGGAACAGCGGGGGGTGGGTGACATGCACAACAAGGAACAGCGGGGGGTGGGTGACATGCATAATGAGGAACAGCGGGGGGGTGACATGCACAACGAGGAACAGCGTTGGGGTGGGTGACACGCACAATGAGGAACAGCGGGGGGGTGGGTGACACGCACAATGGGGAACAGTGGGGGGGGTGACACGCACAATGAGGAACAGCGGGGGGGTGACATGCACAACGAGGAACAGCGGGGGGTGGATGACACGCACAACAAAGAACTGCGGGGGTGGGGGGTGGGTGACACGCACAATGAGGAACAGCGGGGGTGGGGGGGACGGACACCAGCACAACTCACCTCGCTTAGCTTTCATCCTGCTCCGCACTTCAAAACTTTCCCCGGTCGGGAAGAACATAGAAGCAGCGGGGACAAAATTTGAGCCTCCTCCCAGGGCAGTACGTGTTGCCAGCAGCACCCCTCGGTATCAGCCAGAATCCGTGCTACTGTCCCCCGGGCTGTCAGAGGGGGGCACAGGGAGGAAGAGGCCGGCCGAGGGAGAGACCTGCAGCAGGAAGGACGGCAAGAGTGGCGGCGGGCGGCCCGGGCCCCCTGCACTCTGCTGAGGGCTGTGGGCGGCGGCGCCTGAGCAGTCATGGCTTGGGGCGGCTCCAGGTTCCCTCGCAGTCTGCGCTCCAGAGCCGGCTGAGGGAGCCGCGGGCCGGGTGCGCGGAGTTGCGGATCGGCCTCCGAGTAACATTAAGAAGTCCCGCTTCAAATGTTGGCATGGCACAGGGAGGAGGAGGCCGGCCGAGGAAGAGACCCGCAGCAGGAAGAACGGCGAGAGTGGTGGCGGGCAGCCCGGGCCCCCAGCGCTCTGCTGAGGGCTGTGGGCGGCGGCTGCCCATGCAGTCACAGCTTGGGGCGGCTCCAGGTTCCCTAACTTAAGTATGGCTTGTACGTGTACAAGACAAAGCGGCGAGGAGGAGCAGGCTTTCGGCTGGGGTAAAAAAATGGCGGCCACAAAGCTCCGAACATTTTCGGATTCGGGGGCGTGTTTTGGCGTTCTGAGTGACAGATGACGTCACAGGTGGAAAGAACGCAAAAAACACGCCCCCGAATCCGAAAATGTTCGGAGCTTTGTGGCCGCTTTGTGGGCTTGATTGGAGTGATGCCCCTCTCCTCCAATGGCTGGCCTCCGTTTAGGAAGCCAGCCAATGGAGGAGAGATGGAGGAGAGAGGCGGGTTCAAGCCCCGTACTAAAAAACATTAAATCTCCGACCGGAGACTGCGCAAGCGCAGCCATTCGGTCCTCAACCTAAAAAGTGAGGAAGTTCTAAGTGCAAGAAAGATGTTTCAATATAGGATAAACAGGGAAGGGCGTTTGCGTGTTCTAGTTTCAAGGAGTCTGCCAAAATCTATTTGGAAAATGAACCAAACAGGGAAGACAAAAGTTACGTCCACAGAAGCATAGGGGCGGCTAAAACTTCAAGAAAAACAAGCATTTACAATACAATAGGTCTCGCATTAATTAAGTTTGAGCTATTGGCATTGCTAAATATTGCAACACCAATTGCAACAAAAGTCTATAAATAGCAGGCCAAAAAAATGTGTATTTATTTTTGTAGCAATGGTGGCATGCTGCGCTTTAAATGAATATGTTTAAAAGTGGTGGGTGGCATGAATATGTTTAAAAGTAAAGTGCGCCATACTGCTATTGTTACAATAGTTAATTATGGATGCGATAACAATTGATGCGTGCACTGATTGCTGGTGGTGTGTGTGTCTGTAGAAATTGTGCACTGATGACTGGTAGTGTGTGTGCCTGGTGGAAGTGTGCACTGCCGCCTGGTGGTGTGTTGCCTGGTGGAAGCGTGCACTGACGGCTGGTGGTGTGTGTGCCTGGTGAAAGCGTGCAGTGATGGCTGGTGGTGTGTGTCTGATGAATGCGTGCACTGACGGCTGGTGGTGTGTGTGTGTGCTTGGTGAAAGCGTGCACTGACGGCTGGTGGTGTGTGTGTGCCTGGTGAAAGCATACACTAATGGCTGGTGGTGTGTGTGTGCCTGGTGAAAGTGTGCACTGACGGATGGTGGTGTGTGTGTACATGGTGAAAGTGTGCACTGACGGCTGGTGGTGTGTGTGTGTGCCTGGTGAAAGCGTGCACTGATGGCTGGTGGTGTGTGTGTGTGCCTGGTGAAAACACGCACTGACATCTGGTGGTGTGTGCCTGGTGGGAGCGTGCACTAACGGCTGGTGGTGTTTGTGTCAGGTGAAAGCGTGCCCTGATGACAGATGGTGTCTGTGCTTGGTGAAAGTGTGCACTGACATTTGGTTGTGTGTGTGGTTGTGTGTGATTGTGTGTGGTTGTATGAGTGGCTGTATGTGTGGTTGTATGTGTGGTTGTGTGTGTGTGTGGTTGTATGTGTGGTTGTGTGTGTGGTTGTGTGTGTGTGTGTGGTTGGATGTGTGGTTGTGTGTGTGTGTGGTTGTATCTGTGGTGGTGTGTGTGGTTGTATATGTGGTTGTGTGTGTGGTTGTGTGTGTGTGTGTGTGTGGTTGTCTGTGTGGTAGTGTGTGGTTGTGTGTGTGGCCGTGTGTGTGGTTGTGTGTGTGTGTGGCTGTGTGTGTGTGGCTGTGTGTGTGTGGCTGTGTGTGTGTGGCTGTGTATGTGTGGTTGTGTGTGTGGTTGTGTGTGTGTGTGTGTGTGTGTGTGTGGTTGTGTGTGTGTGGGGCGGGTGAGGGGGCAGATAAGCGTAATGTTGTCCGCTCTGAGGAGCTCACAGTTTATGCTCATATTCTGAAGCATGTGCTTCCAGACTCCCTGCTCCCCCTTGACGGTCGGTCCCAGTTATACCTTGCACTGCTGTTAAGCCTCAATAAATCCCAGGCACACTTCAGCTTTGCATCTATCGCCACTGGGAAAAAGCAGTGTACCAGTACATTGATTAATTGGCCGGCTGATGGAGACCCTCCTGTGAAATCTAAACCATTTAATAAAATAACCCTCATGTTAGCTCTTAAAGTGACCCTCACATTATATCCTCAAATGACCTTCACGTGAGATAATAAAGTGACCCTCCGGTGAGACCCGAGAGTTAGCCTCTTGAGATCCAAGGGTGATTATACCTGAGACACCAAAAGAAGCTGCTGTGACACGTCCAGGAGCCACCTAAATTACCCAACTGTATTTACAAAAACTACCGAAATGTGAGAAAATAGATGCAAAATTGGTCATGTGCGAGACCCCGACACGCCGCCCTACGCTAGACGATTACAAAAGTATGCACATGTCTATTTCTGAGCTTTTAAACTCTCCTGACATAGAAATAGTGGTCTAACAAGAACATTATATCTAGGACCACTGGGATTATGTGGCAGTGAAGGAACAGAGTATGCAGCTAAATTATATGTCAAGAAAAGGCAAATTATGCGGCATAATGCAACACATTGTGTTATATTAATTAACTATTTTGTCTTTTTTTACTCACGGTAACACCATCTGGGCAAAGATTTCACCTTATTAGCAGTACCTGTTTAACATCCAAATGCACCAGTAAACAAATGAAAGATAACTAGTCAACTATTGTAAAAGGTCTTCCACTGCGCTTGAACTCATCGGCAAGCTTTAGTGAGGCTTTAGTGAGCTAGAAGCATGCAGCGCTAGGAGAAAGCAGCTGTGTGCAGAGCGAGGCGCTATGGGAGATAGATGTACAGAGAAGGAGAAGAGATGCCTTCAGGAAGGAAGCGAGGACTCGTGGTATCACCTTACAGTACACTCTTCGTTTAATGCCGTCCACATCAGCAGAGCAGAGGCCTGTAGAGAGGTCCTGGCAGGCTCGACTCAGCTCCCTGAATACTGGCGGGGAGGGGGGAGATGCCTGGCTGTGGCTCAGCCCGAGGTCCTGTTGGTACCTCGAGCCCATGACGAGCCGAGCCTCCATGTGGCATTGCCTGCCCCTCTCCCCTTACCCCAGGATGCGGTGTAATGGCACATAGAGGTGCTCAGGGAATCCCGGGGACCTGCTGACGAGCATTTGGTGGCGGCCATCTTGGGGGTTGGCTGTTGCATTGGTGGCAGTCTAGTGGTGCAGCTTCGCACCGGACTGCCAGCGATGCCATAAAACTAAGCTCACTCCTCTCCGCGCAGCGGACGCGCGCTGCGGAGGCGCCTAAGGAGCGCCGAAGGAAAGCCCATCTGTGCCCGTCAGCGTCCCGGAGGCTCCCGGGCGTGGGCCTTTTCCTTTGGGTGCTCTGTAGAGAGGGCATCGTTTACAAGGGATGAGCTTTTTGCGCTGAGATACACTAATGAGTCATGTGCGGCCGTCTTCCCCAAACAGCACCGCTCGCTCAACACATGTCCGGCATGTGGCTGGCAACCTGCCGATCGCCGCATCGCCTCTCTGACCCCCCCCGACCTCTCCCTCTCCTAGTATTAGGGTCATGCTGCTTAATACAAGATCTGTAAGCAAGCATGTGGCTGATATTTACAGCCTCCTGACTGACTCTAGACCTCACTGTTTATTCTTAACCGAAACTTGGCTGGGGGAGGGCGCGGGACCAGACATCGCCTGCGCCATCCCACCGAGCCATGTGATATACAGGAAAGATAGAGCCAAGGGAAAGGGGGGTGGTGTCGCACTGGTTATTGACAGGAGTATTGCCTGTTCCCTCATTCCAGTGGACAACATCACAGGCTGTGAAGTTCTGGCCTTCTCCCTCTCTCTTTCCTCTCATCAATCTTGTATTGGTCTATTGGTCTACAGACCCCCTGGCCCTATTGGCACCTTCCTTGAAGAACTCCATGCAGTGATCTCCATATTGTGCCTCAGAGCTGACCACTGTCTGTTGTTGGGCGACTTCAATATCCATATGGATAAGGAGGACGACCCGGACAGTTTTAAACTTAAAGACATTACATCTGCCCTTCAGCTTCTGCCATACCTCGGCTCACCCACTCACTTTAAAGGGCACATTTTAGATCAAATTTTCTCTACTGTCCCTATCGTCCTGACCTCCCTCGCCCCTGTTTTGTGGTCAGACCACTTCTTAGCGGACTTTGAGATCCGCCTTACCATTAAGAAAGCTGCTTACGGACTCTGGCGGGATGCACGCCCTTCTAGGGCTTTTGAGCATATTTCCCCAGCTATACTGCACAAGGCTCTTGAGACTCACCCTTGCCCACTTACTGGTTCGCTTGCAATCGATCTAGATCTTCTTCAGAATTGGCTGACACAACAACTAGCCATCCTTACCCCTCCCGTGCTGCCAAAGCCACGCTCAGTTAGATCTTCTGCCCCGTGGTTTTCGACGGCTCTGGCCGCTAAACGCCGACATTGCAAACAAGCCGAACGGGCCTGGCGCAAATGTTACGACACTAGTGCCAAAGAAATCTATAGGGCCCGGATCAGGGACTACCATCAAGACATTATAGTTTCCAAAAAATCCTATCTGGCCAGCAAAATCAATGGTGCTTCCAATTCCTGTAAGGAAATCTTTAAAATAGTTAAGGATTACATTTCCCCTTCCTGGGCCTCTCCCAAACTGACTCATTCTGAGTCCTGGATCACCGAATTGGCTAATTTTTTCACTAACAAAATTAGGGACATCCAGGTCTCCTTCAGATCTGCCACCCTGGACCACCTTCCCTGCGTAGGATCCTTTGACCCCCCCGCAGTCATTATCCACTCCCTCCCTCTGCAACTTCCCCCCACTATCCTTTTAGTCTTCCCTTGACCTGCTTTCCAAACAAAAATCTGGTTCTCCCCTGGACCCGTGCCCTGCCAAATTCTTGGCATGCATGGCCCCTACCCTTAATCACCTTATCAATCCTATTCTTAATCTCTCGTTCAACACTGGTGTAGTCCCCCCAAGCTTGGAAGCAGGCCCTCATCTGCCCCTTCTGAAGAAAGCTAATCTGAACCCGGATCTTCATCTCAATTACCGACCCATCTGCCTTTTGCCAGCTTTGGCGAAAGTGGCCGAGAAACATGTCCACTCCACCCTGTCCCACTTTCTGGAATCCCATGACATCTTGCATAGATCCCAATCGGGTTTCCGCTCAAATTTGAGTACGGAAACAACATTGTTGGAGATCATTGAGGTAATCAGAGAAACCTTGGATAGGGGAAGAAAGGCCTTGCTGGTGATGCTAGACCTTTCGGCGGCCTTCGACACCGTTCCCCACGACCGTCTCCTATCTAGACTCTGGGAGATAGGTCTTAGGGGGATGGTGTTCGGATGGTTCAGGTCTTTCCTCACTGGCCATCAGCAAACAATCTGGGCTCCACCTTTCTCTGCCGCAATGCCGCCTCTCGAGGTCGGAGTGCCGCAGGGCTCAATTCTGAGCCCCTCACTCTTTAATATCTACATGACCCCTCTGGCGGCACTTGCGGAGAGTTTTGGGGCTCAGATTGTGTCATATGCTGACGACACTCAACTCCTGTTCACTTGTGACGAGGGACAGGATTTTGATGGGGCGTCCATCCGGGGTTGCATTGGGGCGGTGTTTGACTGGTTTAGTCGGCACTGTCTCAAGTGCAACTCCGATAAATCCGAGGTTTTGTTCTTCGGCTACCCCGCTAATCCTAAATGGAAAGATTGGTGGCCGGCAGACATGTTTCCCCCTACGGGCGATTCAGGGACCGCAAAAAACCTGGGCATCCAGGTTGACAACTGTCTCTCTTTTGGGACCCAAGTGTCAGGATTAGTTGGCAAATGTTTTGCCACACTAAAGATGCTTAGGAAGTTCCTGCCATTTTTATCCTTTGAACACAGGAAGATCACAGTCCAGGCCCTTATCATCTCTAGGCTGGACTATTCTAATGTTCTCTACCTTGGCCTGCCGGACTACCTCCTGTCACGTCTTCAGGTGGTACAGAACTCGGCAGCTCGTGCCATCTTTGGCCTCCCTAGAAGAGCAAGGGCCAGTGAACTTCTCAAGACGCTCCACTGGCTCCCCCTAAAGAAGCGTATCATCTTTAAGGCCCTGACCATCGCATTCAAAGCCTTGCATGGTATAGGTTCCCGCTATCTTCAGAAATGGGTCTGCTTTACTCTCCATCCAGATCCTTGCGCTCTACCTTCCAAGCCAAGGCAGTTACTCTCATGATCCGGCGTGCTCGCTGTGGCGGGCGCTCTTTTAAATATCTTGCCCCGAAGCTTTGCAATGATCTCCCATTCTCCTTGAGATCCAGCTCCACTCTTTTAGCTTTCAGGAAGGATCTGAAGACCTTCCTCTTCCTGTAATATCTTTGCTTGTTGAGCTATTTTCTGTCACTCACCCGTCTCTTTTCACTCTTTTTGGACTTGCTGAGGCTCTTGCAGCGCCGGGACACTCCTCGGAGTAGCCGTGCGCTATAGAAGCACCCCCCTTAACATAACATAACATAAAAATGGCCAGACCTGCTGACTTTAGAACTGGGAATCAGGTTTGAGTCACAGAGTCGCTCGACATCCTATAGTTTGGGAAAAATAAGCTAATATTCCCGGGACAATAAAAATGAATGTGACCTTGTGTAAGGTAACTGGAATGAATGACGCCCCTTAACAGGAGACACGCCCATCCAATACCTGGCCTCTCTGAGGAGAGCACGCAGCGATGGTCAGCTATGTGCGAGTGTGTGAAGGGGTGCACAGCGCTGAAGGAGGTTACTAATGGTTGTTAGTTGCATAAGATAAATGAGCAGCAACGATGGCTTGGGCTATAGTATGTGGCAGGGTTGGGTATACAAAAAAAATAAGAGGCCAAATTATGCGGTATAATGCAGCACATGTGGGTGCATGGGGGACTAAACAGGCGCAAGCTGCGGAAAGATAGTGGGAACACAAGTCACTTGGGGGATATTACCTTGCCTGTACTTACATCACACGGCTGATGTACGCCCATCCAATACCTGGCCTCTCTGAAGAGAGCCCGCAGCGATGGTCAGCTATGTGCGAGTGTGTGAAGGGGTTCACGGCGCTGAAGGTTACAATGGGTTGAGAGGGGGTGAAGGGTGAAATAACTTGCAATACCACCTACCATCGCCCTGCCCTAACAGCCCCACATAACGCCTTAATTTGCTAAAATGTGGGGGACAGTACATCAGCAAAAAGTGGATTGAAAGGATAACGCCAGCAGCGTGGGTGATGTAATAAAGGGAGTGGCTTAAATAAAATGCAAAAAAAAAATCGTGCTTAGCTTAGTGTGCTGCCCCACATGTATTTTGGCTGTTTTTGTCATTGCATCCAGATATATGATACAACGAGTAGCAGCATACTGTCAATAAGTCGGGTCTATTGGCTTTGTCAATGGTTGTTAGTTGCATAAGATAAATAAGCAGCAACGATGGCTTGCGCTATAGTATGCCGCAGGGTTGGGTATAAAAATATTTTTTTTTTAAAAAGAGGCCAAATTATGCCGTGTAATGCAGCACATTTGGGTGCATGGGGGACTAAACAGGCGCAAGCTGCAGAAAGATAGTGGGAACACAAGTCACTTGGGGGACATTACCTGGCCTGTAGCCAACCACCAGCTCACAAGAACATGCCTAAATCAAAACCACAATGTCCGACCATCCACAGTAATGAAACACAGATGATGCATGGTGTCTGTGTTCATCAAGCCTCCAAATATACACACATGGTTAAGGGAAGTGCTTGTTCACAATGTCGCACTGCTGAAGTGTAAAATGAAGAGCAGTAACCATCAGGCGGGTGCCACGTGAACCATGTGAAAGAGTAAAGTCGCATTTGAAATGTAAACAAGCACGGCAAACAAAGTGGCTAGTGCATGCAGGAGAGATTAATACAAACACAGTTGATACACTGCCTGTAAAGTGGGTGCCACGCTCATCGTGCCCCCAAAAATGCACAGAGTTAAGGGAGTGCTAGGTAATCGTTCACAATGCCTTATAAACCACAACATGATTCTTCACCCAAACAAAACACACACATTTGAAGAAAGCGCTCGGTGGTCTTTTACAATGCCTCGCTAGGTGAAGCAACCCTCAGCTGGGGCAGTTTTAAGCGTAATAACCCAAGAGAACAAGCGATGCGCGCTCTATGCTGGGGAGGGCCATTAAAGGAAAGGGGCGGAGAGGAGCCTGTGAGAACTCGCGCTGAAAGTGTAAAGAAAAGCGGAGATCAAAGGAAGGGTGGGAGGGACATTGGAGAGCGAGCATATGGGGGTGAGGGGGTGAGGGGGTGTTCAGCCTGGTGAGCTGAATGCGTGTGGCAGCAGAGGCGGAGCGAGGCGCGCGTGCACGAAGTGACTGGTGGCAAATGGAAGCTGTGCACAATGCTCGTGGCTGTGCTCACATGCACTGTACCCAATCCGCATTTTTGGAGCACTTTTCAAAGCCCTCACTTTATATCTCGCAAGCATTGCTAACGCAATGGCTCAGCGAGACCTAAAAAGGGCAGGTTCAAAGTGGGTAATTAAACTGGCTGTACTCCGTGGTGTAGCTAACAGCCTACTGAGAAACTTGTTCCCAATTCATTGTAATGTACCAGGTTAGGTACAACCCTACACTCCTGTCCCGTATGCTCCCAAGGGGACACATTTTGTTTGATACAGGGCAATTAACTCCTGAATTGACGTGTGGCCTAATGTCTTTGAAAAACGGAATATAGCCTCATCCATCCCTTGCATTCCATCAAAATCGATCCATAGTAAGAGAACCCAGACCAGCCTTTGGTTTATCGAGACATTGATCTCTGCCAGAAAACATTGCATGGTCCTTGAACGCGCCTGGAGATGCTTCTATGATCCTTCGACTAAAACACGCGATAGAGTTGCCATTAAGGTATATCATAAATTGATTTGGAAGTCAAACGCCAAGTGCTTTGCTAACGAAATAAAAAACAGTAGTAACCCTACTAAAATCATCTTCTATCTCCTTAGTGGTCTTATGAAACCCGCATTGGCAGCGGAACCTTCTATAGCCTCCAATGACTAATGTGAGGAACTGGCAAAGTATTTTATTTGTAAGGTAGAACATATTTACTTCAACTTTGTCTTCGACACTAAGGATTTAAGCCTAGAGGTGCTTACCAGTCATCTCCCTCCACTCCCTCACCTTTTTCCATTGCTGTCCTGTGAAGAGCTTCAAATTCTCTGTAATAAAGTAAAAATGGACTCACCAGCTGATCCCCTTAAGGCAGATTTTCTTACATTTTGACGACTGTCTTTTCCCTTTCTGTCTCGAGATGAGACAGCATCCGTACCAGCTTCGTGGAAACATGCCAAAGTTGTCCCCCTTTTGAAAAAACCTGCTCTGGATGCTTCCAAACCAGAAAAGTTTTGTCCTATCTCCCTACTACCATTTCTTGCTAAAATCACTTGGGGGCACATACATCAATATTGCTTTTTGCAATTCCTTAATTGCGAAAAATAAGGAATCGCAATTAAGGAATTGCAAACTTCAATGCATGAAGAAATCGCTAAAAAAATAGCGATTTCTTAACATTCCTTAATTGTGATTCTCTAATTGAGAATCACAATTAAGCAATATCTCCCCATTCATTCCTATGGGCCTATAGGCCCATAGGAATGAATGGGAAGACATTCTCAATCTGCGATTCTCCATTAGAGAATCGCAAATTGAGAATGCAATTTCAAGGGTGCAGGCGTGTCCAAAGGACACCCTGTTGCACCCCTGAAATCTGCCTATAAGTACATCTTGCACACACACATGCCCCAAGGGCATGTGGGTGTGTAAAATGGAACTTTGAAAAAGACACTTTAGTGCATTATTCACAGTTTTCGCAAATTACTATGAAGGTCAACTTCATGGTAATTTGCTCCCCTTATTAGCGAAATCGCAAATTTTTTAAGTTTGATGCATTGCATTTAAGGAATCTCAATTTGAGATTCCTTAAATCCATTCGCAATTTAAGAAATTGCAATTTTGCGATTTCTTAAATTGCGAAAAGTACAAAAATGATGATGCATCCCAAAAGTTGAAATTGCATTAGCAAACGGCCGAATTTTGCGATTCGCACCATTTGCGAATGCAATTTACAATGATGCATGTGCCCCATGGTCTCACATTAATACTATTCTAACACATTTTTGGGAGACTAACTGTATTCTGGATACCTCTCAGAATGGCTTTAGACCACGACACAGCACCGAATCCGCACTGCTTGCTGTCATTAACCATCTTTGTGGCTCTTTAGATGCTCTGACTCTGCTTGATTTACGTGCCACTTTTGCAGAGTTTACAGGAGATTGGTATTGGTGGAGCTGTATTCACCTGGTTGACTTCCTTTCTTTCTGAACATTCTTTTCAGGTTGTTTCTCCCCCATACAGTTCTCAGGTACATACTCTATGACATGGTGTTCCCCAGGGCTCTTCGCTGAGCCCTACTTTATTTAACATTTATATTCAGCCTCTGGCTCTGGTCGCGAAAGCCCGGGGGATTATGCTCAATCCTATGCTGAGGATACTCAGCTTGTGATCTCCATTTCCAATAATTCTACTCAGAACCTGGCTAAATTCCAAGGCGACATTGTGGCTGTCGCTGAGTGGATGCCGTCCAATTGCTCACAACTAAACACAAGCAAATCAGAAATCCTTCTCCTGGGGAGAGATATCCACCAGTGGGGTCATCTCTGAGCCTGACCCTCTTCAACATCTACATGGCCCCCCTCACAGCCATTGTCTGACAACACGGCATCAACATCGTATCCTACGCCGACGACACCCAACTCATCCTCTCCCTCACCAAAGATCTCACCACTGCCAAGTTCAACTACCAGAGAGGAATGCAAGACGTTGCAGTCTGAATGACCAACAGCTGCCTAAAGCTCAGCACCGAGAAGACAGAGGTCCTTGTCCTCGGTACCACCCCATCAGCATGGGACAGCACGTGGTGGCCGACCTCCCTCAGACACCCACCTACCCCCTCAGACCATGCCAAGAACCTCGACATCATACTCAACTCATCACTCACAATGAACCGCCAGATCAACGCATCACCTCCAGCTGCTTCAACGCCCTCCGCATCCTCTGCAAGACCTTCAAGTGGATACCCCCTCCAGTCAAGGAAGACAGTCACCCACACACTAATCACCAGCAGACTGGACTATGGAAACGCACTCTACGCCTGCATCAACACATCCCTACTCCGCAAACTCCAGACAATACAAAACCCTGCCACCAGACTCGTCCTCGGAATCCCCTGGTATGAACACATCACCCAACACCAACGAAGAATGCAAGAAAGAAAGAACAAGACGACCTGACCAAGGTCTAGCACAACCAAAACATAAATATAATAAATCTTGCGCCGGTGCAGCACACTTCCTGTGCCCGTCGTCCCAAGGCACAATTCCAGTCAAATACTTTCACCAAATGGCGGAAGGCACACTCATTGAAATATGACAAACAATCTTCTTAGTCCAAATAGTTAAGTTCTTTATTTAGGTAATTATATCAAGCAAATCACACAGCCAACGCATTTTGTTCCTTGACGGAACTTCGTCAGGGCTGAAATGACCATAAAAGATAGATATATTACACACTACAATTCTACAGGACATACATAAACAAACAACAATATATACAACACAGGATGGGATTAGAAACAGCAAGATCGCAGAGAAGCTGGTAAATAAGCAATTATCGCTTTACCTAGAAAGTAACAACCTCTTAGCGGCCTCCCAGACAGGATTCCGTCCAGGTCAGGGCACGGACATCGCCCTCCTGACAGCAGTGGAGAAGGCCAGAAGCATTCTGGACATGGGAGGATCAGTGGCAGTGATCCTCCTAGATCTCAGTGCGGCCTTCGACACTGTAGACCATCCCACCTTAATCCACCGACTGGGAGAGATCGGAATAAAGGGTATGGCCATGAAATGGCTTGAATCCTTTTTAACAGGACGCTCCTTCCAGGTGCGGGAAAACGACAGCTGTTCTTCCACCATCCCCCTCCGGTGTGGAGTACCGCAGGGCTCATCTTTGAGCCCTACACTTTTCAACGTGTACATGGCCCCACTGGAGAAGAGGGTCAGCTCGTACGGCGTGTCAGTTATCAACTACGCCGACGACACTCAGCTGGTCGTAACCCTTTCTCACCCTCACCACGCCCCATCCGATCTCCACAGCTGCCTCTCCGAAGTCCACCGATGGATGAATCTCTCCTCATTGAAATTGAACGGGTCCAAAACTGAGATCCTCCTGATGGGCCATAAGGGGCCCTCTCTTCCATCTCACCTTTGGCCTAGGTGCCTAGGGGACCCTCCCGCACCCAAGGAAGAGGTCAAGAGCCTTGGTGTGTGGATTGAGAAGGACATGAGTTTTAAAACCCAGGCTAAAAGAACCGCTGGGACATGTTTTGGGCTACTCAGAGCCTGCAGGAAGATCTTTCCCCTGCTTCCTGACACCGCAAGGAGGCTCCTCATTCAGGGTCTAATCCTGGCAAGATTAGACTACTGTAACGCCATATACCTGGGAGCCCCTGAGGCCACCCTGAACTCACTGCAGAAAGTCCAAAACGCCGCCGCCCGTCTACTTACGGGTACAACAGGAAGATCCTCCGCCAGGCCGGCCCTCAAATCTCTCCACTGGCTCCCAGTCAGAGAAAGGGTCGTTTTTAAGGCCCTCTGTCTGGCCCATAAAACCCTCAACAACAACGGCCCCCCACTTCTGAAAGAACTCTTAATCCCATACAAAGCAGAGAGAGATCTCCGGTCTAATGTAGAAAATCTTATTGTAGTCCCCAGAGTCAAAAAAGCCAAGACCGGTGGCCGTCGCTTTTCGGTTCACACGGCCAAACGCTGGAACCATTTACCACGAAAAATCAGGACAGAACCGAACTACCTCCAGTTCAGAAAAATCTTAAAGACTCTCCTTTTCCCGCAAATATAATTTCATTAGTTGGCTGAAGCCTTGGAGAAGCAGATCAGCGCTGGGATGCTCTTTTGAGTTACTACGCGCTTTACAAAAACCATTAAATAAATAAATAAATAAATCATCTAAATGATGCAGAGATATTAAAACTCATTTCCTATATACACCTATTTCCACATATATATACAAAAAACATATACGAAGAACACATATATATATATATATATATATATATATATATATATATATATATACAATTATAAATCTAAACATATACTTATATATATGTAGTGTGTGAATTATGTATAGAATTGTAGTGTGTAATATATCTATCTTTCATGGTCATTTCAGCCCTGACAAAGTTCCGTCAAGGAACGAAACGCGTTGGCTGTGTGATTTGCTTGGTATAATTATAGAAATAAAGAACTTAACTATTTGGACTAAGAAGATTGTCATATTTCAATGAGTGCACCTTCCGCCATTTGTTGAAAACCAACGAAGAATGCACTGGCTCCCTGTGGAGAAAAGAGTCACCTTCAAAATCCTCACTCACACCTACAAATGCCTACTCAACAACGGACTCAAATACCTAAATGACAGAATCAACTTCCACGTACCCAAAAGAAACCTCCGATCCTCAAACCTCGCACTGGCCAAAATAACGCAAATCCACAGAACCAGAGCAGGCGGAAGATCCTTCTCCCACATTGTAGCCAAGACCTGGAACGAATTACTGGCAGACATCAGACAAGCCCCCTCCCTGAGCACCTTCAGGAAGACTCTCAACACCTAGCTCTTCGGCTAGACTGATCTACGGACCCCCTCCCCCTCAGCGCCTTGAGACGTTCACGGGTGAGTAGCGTGCTTACAATTTCATGATTGATTGATTGGTTGGGGGTGACCATTGGTGGCACCTATCTTTAGGGCCACCTCCTCAGTCCAAGGTGATTTTAAAAACTGTAGGTGTCTGGATTGACAGCGCTTTGACCTTTGAAGCTCAGGTGACATTGGTGGTAGGTGTCTGTTTTGGACTCCTACGTGGGCTAAACCCACTCTTGGATTTTTCTATTCTCACTCACGCCAGGTTATCAATCAGTCTACCATCCTTTCAAGACTAGAGTACTGAAATGCATTGCATCTAGGATCTAATAAGACAGTGACCAGAAGACTTCAGCTGGCCCAAAACGCTGGAGCACGGCTCCAGCCCTTCCCAAGTTCTGTTCGGTTTCCAGCTTTATCCACAGGCTGCACTGGTTCCCTGTGGATAAGAGAATTCACTTCAAAGTTGTGTGATTTGCACATAAAATCCGAGCCTCTCAGGGGCCTTCCATTTTGTCCAACTTAATCCACCCATATTCCCCCTAGTGGGCTCTGTGCTCGGCTAATCTCAATTTGGCGTGCGTCCCTCGCGTCAGAAGAGCAAGAGTAGGAGGCGGCTCTTTTCGCCCCAAAGCTCCTGCACTCTGGAACGCACCTCCTCTGTCCATCAGGAGCATTCAGAAGCATCGGGCTTTCAGAAGCCTCTGAAGACCTGGCTGTTCTCTGCTTAATCCTACTTATGATTCCTCTGCATATCTTTTACAGCGGCCTTTTCTTGAGACCAGCACTGGGACGCCCGGTTGCGGGGGGAGCCATGCGCTTTATGAATATCCCAACATAACATAACATTTTACCTACACTCGGGGTCAAGAGGTTTTTCTCATTTTAAGTCAAAAGAGAACATTATCCCAAGGTAGTTAACATTTTGGACTCTAGTAATAGGAGTCCATTGAAACATTGTGAAGGCAGGAAGGGATCTTGGGTCATATTATCAAGGGATTTATCTCCGCTTTTTTGGCTTTAAAAGCCAAGAAAGCGGAGATAAAATGATCTCCCTATCAGCAACAGGGTGATAACACGCAAATTCGCATGTTAGCACCCTTTTTCTCTACGCTTCCCCTTGCATCTCTAATGAGATGCAAAGGGGGCGTTCCAGAGAAAAATAATAGGAGAAATGTTGTTAAGTGACATTTCTCCTATTATCAAGGATTTCGCTAACCCTGTTAGTGATAAAAAAAATCAGCGCTAACCGTGGTTAGCACTGCTTTTTTTACACCTGGTATTTTCCTGACTTAGCCATGATATCCTACGGGAGTTGGATATCATGGCTAAGTTTGTGAGCCCCTATCATCAAGCTAACGCCAATACTTCGAGAGATTATCGTTGGTTTTCCAGCGATAATCTCTCATTTGGCAGTTAGCGCGAGGATTTTTATCACTTCTGAGATAAAACTTGCTAATAGCAAGTTATCTCTGCGATAATTTCCGGCAATGCTTATCGTTAAAAAATTCATTGCTAAGCCTCGTTAGCGATAAATTTTGCTAATCGTTGGTAATATGCCCCCTTGTTTAGCCCGCAGATCATTCATGGTATAGGACTTCACATGGTTAATTTTTAGGTTTAATTCCCTCATGAAGCCGTTAAAGATGTCCAATAACAGCCGAAGCCCGTTGACAGTTCGAGCTAAAAGGAACGTGACGTCTGCGTAAAACACAGGTGTAAACCCTGCACAAACACGGGCACAAAAACAGACACAAATAAATGCACAAAAAAGACGCAAACAGATGCACAAAAAAGACTCAGATACACAACAATAGACACAAACGGATGCACCAAAAAAGACACAAAGAGGTTCACAAACATCAGATACCACTTACACACTTAGATCATTCATACAGACATGCACACAGTCTTGTGCACACTCACACTCCTCTCACACACTACATGCAACTCACAAATATCTAACTTTTAGCTATGTTACATTTATGAGAGACATGGACTTGGAGACTAATCTTACGAAAACATTTAAAATGGTATGTGGCCCTAGAAATACAAAAACCCACACCTTAAATATTGATGGTAAGAAATTAGACTGGGTAGACTTGTTTTTACATCGAGCCTAGAGCCGCGCGCATGCACTGCTTGCTCAACTTTTAGTAAGGGGATTCAGAAATCTCCCCAAGCTCACAACACGCTTGTGCCTGTTTTTTTTTTCTTCCCCACAGGTAATGAGCTTTGCGTGCGTCTTTAAAATAAAGGCAGCACGCAATTGAGCAAAGGAGGGTGCATGTCCCGCCTTTGCTCCGCCCACGGCCTATTGCGTGCAGTTACCCACACAGGCACCATCTGGTTTGAATTATCGTACCCAGTCACGATAATTGAAACCAGATGTCTCACTGTGGTGTTCGCGTGCGGACCACACGCGGGCTTGTTTTAATTGTACTTTTCAACGCCCTCCCAGAGGTCCTCCATTCCTCGGACACCTTCTCTCACTCCCGTTTGCTGGCAGCCTCCAGCCTTCCTCGTTTGTTTTTTTAATCTTTTAATCTGAGGGTGATATCTCTACAGGGGGTGCCATTACCTGCTTATTCTATAATATTTCAGACAGTAACGTCGCCCCCCTAACCCACAAGCACACTGATGTTACTGGAGGTTGTGATGACACTAGCAGCTACGATGTCACTATTGCTTGTGATACCACTGCCATGTTACAACGGACGGATGCCCTCGTGCATTACAGCGATTTCATGGTCACCAGAGATGTCAGAGCAGTGATGCCACTGTTGACGATGATGCCACTACAAAATGGTGCCTCTGAAGATATTAACCCTGTGAGAGACAGCTGTGCTATTGTTGTCAGTGATAGCACAAGCCAGGAAATTCCATTACTGTAGGTGATAACGTCATTGAAGTTGGCGATTACGTCATCGAAAAGAGTTATGCTACTACAGGAAGTGATGCCACTATGGGCAGGATCATCGATCATCCCTACGTACAAAGAAGTCACTGAAGAAGTAATGTGACTACAGGTAAGGCGTCGATATAAACGCCTATTGTACTGCTACACTGCAGTCAACGATGACACCGAAAGTGATGTCACTATAGTCTGTAATGTACATGTACACTGATATCTCTGTTCATACTGAAGGTATTGCAGAAAGCGGTGTCAAGACTGTAGTAAATAAAGTCGCGACATACCCTTATGTCACCACAGATACTAAAGACAATGTAGAGTGATGTATCTTAAGGCAGTGATGTCTCTACAGGACAAGATGTCATATAAACGCTGTCACAGCAGACTTAGATACAGACACTGCAGACACCTGTGTCTCAGAAGACAATGACGTCACTGTAGGCCGTGTTTCTACCTACATACGCATACGCCACCTCAGACCCACGGACACCCTAGTGACGTCAGATCAACGACCAGCCAGTTCAGCTTCCACCTGGCTGCCCGGATACCTGTATGCTGCCCCCGCACCTGCAGGTGAACGCACTTTGCTTACTGCTCCTCCCTCTGCAGCTCACATTCCTTTAATCACTGCATGTATGCGGCATGAAGAGATGTTATTTGGAACAACACCTGTTGTAAAACCGATGACGTAGTGATAAGTGAATTTTCACAAGCTGACTTACCTCTATCTTGAAATCTCGCCTCTAATGGAATCACGAATGCTCTCCGCGCGGGAAGGGTATTCCAATGGGGCCACGCACACGGGCGTGGATGCACACCACGGACAGAAAGTGTTAGTAAAGTGGACGAGAGAGTGCTAAAACCTGCTAAATGCAATTAAGGGCTTACCTTGAAAAGGTCGAACCCTGCGCTAAGCAGTCTCTCCTACGTTTTTAGAGTTGAGGGGGCCACTTTTCCTGACTGTTGGTCTTACTGTGCCCAGCCTCGGCCTGCACAGGGTGGCCACGATGGATAATCCCCTTTTACTAGGGTGGCAACTTCATTATTTTGGTTTTTTAGGAGGGTCTTGAGGAGTTTAGCACTTAAATAAAGACTTGGAGCACAGCACTAAATTTTCCGCTACGGAAATCACAGATAAAAGGGGTGAAAAATGATGGATGAAGCTTAAATGGCTGCCACATATGTATAGTCACTGTCACCTGGTTGCCAATCATGCCCCCCCCAAAAATATTCCAAACTTCTACTAGATATAAGGCTGAATAGCTGTACATGTATTCCAAAGGAGTCATTTTTTAAGACGAGGGAACCCCAACCACCAACGGTGGCTTGCTTCTCCTTGGGGTCCTCTCCTCACTCAGGACAAGCCTTATGCTTGAAAAGGCTCATCTGTCTGAAGCTCTGACAAGGCATTTATATTACGTCATTGGCATAGCCAATAGGTCTCGCCTTTGGGACCAAGGATATTGGGCAGTGTTAGATTTGGGGGTCTCTGGTTGGCACAGGTAGGTACTTGTGACAAGCAGGGACCCTCTCCTCTAGTCAGGACAAGGGGGATTACACTCCTGAAATAACCCCTGCTCACCCTATAGGTAGTGTGGCGAGAGCAGTCAAGGCTTATTTCAGAGGCGTTGTAAGTTAAGCAGTTGTGACACATACAGTAACCCAGCGACAACACTGCAAATGGACACCCCACAGGTTTTATATAAAAAAGATGTAAACTTTATATAGAGTTACCACAAGACCATAAACAACAAAAATACACACTATGATTACTTTAAGATGGTAGATTTAAGCTTAGTTCAGTTCAGTTCACAGCAGAGACCCCCAGGGGCCCCCTCTCTCCGCACACACACAGACCCCCAGGGCCCCCTCTCTCCACACACAGTACAGACCCCCAGTGCCCCCCTCTCCACACACAGCGCAGATCCCCATAGCCCCCTCTCCACACACAGCACAGACCCCCAGGGCCCCCTCTCTCCACACACACACAGACCCCCAGGGCCCCCTCTCTCCACACACAGTACAGACCCCCAGTGCCCCCCTCTCCACACACAGCGCAGATCCCCATAGCCCCCTCTCCACACACAGCACAGACCCCCAGGGCCCCCTCTCTCCACACACAGCACAGGCCCCCAGGGCCCCCCTCTCCACACACAGTACAGACCCCCAGGGGCGCTCTCCACACACAGCACGGGCCCCCAGGGCCCCCTCTCTCCACACACAGCACGGGCCCCCAGGGCCCCCCTCTCCACACACAGCACGGGCCCCAGGGGTGCTCTCCACACACAGCAGAGACCCCCCAGGGCCCCCTCTCCACACACAGCAGAGACCCCCCAGGGCCCCCTCTCCACACACAGCAGAGACCCCCCAGGGCCCCCTCTCCACACACAGCAGAGACCCCCCAGGGCCCTTCTCTCCACACACAGCAGAGACCCCCCAGGGCCCCTCTCTCCACACACAGCAGAGACCCCCCAGGGCCCCTCTCTCCACACACAGCAGAGACCCCCCAGGGCCCCTCTCTCCACACACAGCACAGACCCCCCAGGGCCCCTCTCTCCACACACAGCAGAGACCCCCCAGGGCCCCTCTCTCCACACACAGCACAGACCCCCGGGGGCCCTCCCTCCACACACAGCACAGGCCCCCAGGGCCCCCTCTCTCCACACACAGCACAGACCCCCAGGGCCCCTCTCTCCACACACACACAGACCCCCAGGGCCCCTCTCTCCACACACAGCACAGGCCCCCAGGGCCCCCTCTCTCCACACACAGCACAGACCCCCAGGGCCCCTCTCTCCACACACAGCACAGGCCCCCAGGGCCCCCTCTCTCCACACACAGCAGAGACCCCCAGGGCCCCCTCTCTCCACACACAGCACAGACCCCCAGGGCCCCTCTCTTCACACACAGCAGAGACCCCCCCAGGGCCCCTCTCTCCACACACAGCACAGACCTCCAGGGCCCCCTCTCCACACACAGCACAGGCCCCCAGGGCCCCCTCTCCACACACAGCACAGACCCCCGGGGGCCCTCCCTCCACACACAGCACAGACCCCCAGGGTCCCCTCTCCACACACAGCAGAGACCCCCAGGGTCCCCTCTCTCCACACACAGCACAGACCCCCAGGGCCCCTCTCTTCACACACAGCAGAGACCCCCCCAGGGCCCCTCTCTCCACACACAGCACAGACCTCCAGGGCCCCCTCTCCACACACAGCACAGGCCCCCAGGGCCCCCTCTCCACACACAGCACAGACCCCCGGGGGCCCTCTCTCCACACACAGCACAGACCCCCAGGGTCCCCTCTCTCCACACACAGCACAGACCCCCAGGGTCCCCTCTCTCCACACACACACAGACCCCCAGGGCCCTCTCTCCACACACAGCACAGACCCCCAGGGCCCCCTCTCTCCACACACAGTACAGACCCCCAGGGGCGCTCTCCACACACAGCACGGGCCCCCAGGGCCCCCTCTCTCCACACACAGCACGGGCCCCCAGGGCCCCCCTCTCCACACACAGCACGGGCCCCCAGGGCCCCCCTCTCCACACACAGCAGAGACCCCCCAGGGCCCCCTCTCCACACACAGCAGAGACCCCCCAGGGCCCCTCTCTCCACACACAGCAGAGACCCCCCAGGGCCCCTCTCTCCACACACAGCAGAGACCCCCCAGGGCCCCTCTCTCCACACACAGCACAGACCCCCCAGGGCCCCTCTCTCCACACACAGCAGAGACCCCCCAGGGCCCCTCTCTCCACACACAGCACAGACCCCCGGGGGCCCTCCCTCCACACACAGCACAGGCCCCCAGGGCCCCCTCTCTCCACACACAGCACAGACCCCCAGGGTCCCCTCTCCACACACAGCAGAGACCCCCAGGGCCCCCTCTCTCCACACACAGCACAGACCCCCAGGGCCCCTCTCTTCACACACAGCAGAGACCCCCCCAGGGCCCCTCTCTCCACACACAGCACAGACCTCCAGGGCCCCCTCTCCACACACAGCACAGGCCCCCAGGGCCCCCTCTCCACACACAGCACAGACCCCCGGGGGCCCTCTCTCCACACACAGCACAGACCCCCAGGGTCCCCTCTCTCCACACACAGCACAGACCCCCAGGGTCCCCTCTCTCCACACACAGCACAGACCCCCAGGGTCCCCTCTCTCCACACACAGCACAGCCCCCCAGGACCCCCTATCTCCACACACAGCACAGACCCCCGGGGGACCTCCCTCCAGACACAGCACACACCCTCAGGGCCCCCTCTCTCCACACACAGCACACACCCCCAGGGCCCCCCTGTCCACACACAGCACACACCCCCAGGGCCCCTCTCTCCACACACAGCACAGACCCCCCAGGGCCCCCTCTCTCCACACACAGCACAGACCCCCAGTGCCCCCCTCTCCACACACAGCACAGACCCCCAGTGCCCCCCTCTCCACACACAGCACAGACCCCCATGGCCCCCTCTCTCCACACACAGCACAGACCCCCGGGGGCCCTCCCTCTACACACAGCACAGACCCCCGGGGGCCCTCCCTCTACACACAGCACAGACCCCCAGGGCCCCCTCTCTCCACACAGCACAGACCCCCAGGGCCCCCTCTCTCCACACACAGCACACACCCCCAGGGCCCCTCTCTCCACACACAGCACACACCCCCAGGGCCCCTCTCTCCACACACAGCACAGACCCCCAGGGCCCCCTCTCTCCACACACAGCACACACCCCCAGGGCCCCTCTCTCCACACACAGCACACACCCCCAGGGCCCCTCTCTCCACACAGAGCACAGACCCCCATGGCCCCCCTGTCCACACAGAGCATAGACCCCCAGGGCCCCTCTCTCCACACACAGCACAGCCCCCCAAGGGCCCCTCTCCACACACAGCAGAGACCCCCAGGGCCCCTCTCTGCACACACACACAGACCCCCAGGGCCCCTCTCCACACACAGCACAGCCCCCCAAGGGCCCCTCTCCACACACAGCAGAGACCCCCAGGGCCCCTCTCTGCACACACACACAGACCCCCAGGGCCCCTCTCCACACACAGCGCAGGCCCCGAGGGCCCCTCTCTCCACACACAGCACAGACCCCCAGGGCCCCTCTCTGCACACACACACAGACCCCCAGGGCCCCTCTCCACACACAGCGCAGGCCCCGAGGGCCCCTCTCTCCACACACAGCACAGCCCCCCAGGGCCCCTCTCTCCACACACCATTTTGGCTTGCCTTTTGGCCAATCCCTCTCGTTGTTTTGTCTTGTGTTTTGTGGGTCACGGCTGTGCCCACTTGTTATTGATTGTTTCTTAAACGCTACTTATTGAAAAATATTATGACAATAAATTCTTGTCCGGCTGGACAAAAGTCATACTTTCTATTTAGCGTATGATTATCTTCCCTTGTTTATTCTTTTAGAATAGGGACCACTGTTCTTTATAATATGATGCTACCCAAGGTCCCTACCGAATTACCTTTGGGTTCCCTTGTCCTTGTATAAAAGTACCTATCTCCACACGCAGCACAGGCCCCAAGGGTTCCCTCTCCACACACACACACCCCCCAGGGCCCCCTATCTCCACACGCAGCACAGGCCCCAAGGGTTCCCTCTCCACACACACACACCCCCCAGGGCCCCCTATCTCCACACGCAGCACAGGCCCCAAGGGTTCCCTCTCCACACACACACACCCCCCAGGGCCCCCTATCTCCACACACAGCACAGGCCCCAAGGGTTCCCTCTCCACACACACACACCCCCCAGGGCCCCTTTACCCACACACAGCATAGGCCCAAAAGGGCCCCCTCATTCCACACACACACAGACCCCCCAGGGCCCCTCTCTCCATACACACACACAGACCCCCAGGGCCCCCTCTCTCCACACACAGCACAGACCCCCAGGGCCCCCTCTCTCCACACACACACAGACCCCCCAGGGCCCCTCTCTCCATACACACACACAGACCCCCAGGGCCCCCTCTCTCCACACACAGCACAGACCCCCAGGGCCCCCTCTCTCCACACACAGCACAGACCCCCCAGGGCCCCTCTCTCCACACACACACAGACCCCCAGCCCCCCCTATCTCCACACACAGCACAGGCCCCCTAGGGTTCCCTCTCCACATACACACACACCCCCAGGGCCCCTTTACCCACACACAGCACAGGCCCCCCAGGGCCCCCTCACTCCACACACACACAGACCCCCCAGGGCCCCTCTCTCCACACACACACAGACCCCCAGGGCCCCCTCTCTCCACACACAGCACAGACCCCCCAGGGCCCCTCTCTCCACACACACACAGACCCCCAGGGCCCCCTATCTCCACACACAGCACAGGCCCCCAGGGTTCCCTCTCCACACACACACAGACCCCCAGGGCCCCTTTACCCACACACAGCACAGGCCCCCCAGGGCCCCCTCACTCCACACACACACAGACCCCCCAGGGCCCCTCTCTCCACACACACACAGACCCCCAGGGCCCCCTCTCTCCACACACAGCACAGACCCACCAGGGCCCCTCTCTCCACACACACACAGACCCCCCAGGGCGCCCTATCTCCACACACAGCACAGGCCCCCAGGGTTCCCTCTCCACACACACACAGACCCCCCAGGGCCCCTTTACCCACACACAGCATAGGCCCCCTAGGGTCCCCTCATTCCACACACACACAGACCCCCCAGGGCCCCTTTACCCACACACAGCATAGGCCCAAAAGGGCCCCCTCATTCCACATACACAAAGACCCCCCAGGGCCCCTCTTTCCACACACACACAGACCCCCAGGGCCCCCTATCTCCACACACAGCACAGGCCCCCAGGATTCCCTCTCCACACACACACAGACCCCCAGGGCCCCTTTACCCACACACAGCACAGGCCCCCCAGGGCCCCCTCACTCCACACACACACAGACCCCCCAGGGCCCCTCTCTCCACACACACACAGACCCCCAGGGCCCCCTCTCTCCACACACAGCACAGACCCCCAGGGCCCCTCTCTCCACACACAGCACAGACCCCCAGGGCCCCTCTCTCCACACACAGCACAGCCCCCAGGGTCCCCTCTCTCCACACACAGCAGAGGCCCCCAGGGGCCCCTCTGCTGCCTCAGCCAGAGTCGCTCAACACTTGTCTTTGCTGAAAGATAAACTGTCACTAAATGGCTTTTCAACACTCCTTTTCTAGTGTTTTTCTCCCTCTCGGTGAAGCCATTCCTCAGCGTTAATTACACTTCTAAACACCCTGTCAGCTGGTGTAAACTGCCCCCTTATTCAACCGCCATAAAACCCCAAACTGCCTCCCTGGGGAGACCGGGGCAACAGGCAAACCTGCCTGGCAACAGATGACGGTGCCAGCCCGGCACCCTGACTGGACAGTCTGTCCCTTCCCCACCGGCACATCTGATTGGATGAACTGGGACTTTCTGTCTGTTCCCCTTATCTGACAGGGCGTGTCCTTTCCTCCCGCACTTCTGATTGGACAAACCATGTTCTTTCTGCCTGCCCCCCCTAATCTGACAAAACTATCCATTCCTCCTACACTTTTGATTGGACAGATCTTGTTCTTTCTTCATTCTGATTCGACAGAGTGTAGTATATTCCTCCTACTCCTTTAATAGCTTAGGTGTTTGTGAAATGTATTAGTGTCATGGGCAGAGCACTAAAGATGTAATATGTGATGTCATGACATTCTTGGTTAGGGATTTAATATGTAAACAAGATCAGTATGAAGATGAACTGCTGATGTATGCTCACTGATCTTGGATGGGATTTCTTATAGCCTTATAGCCCGCCGTAGAGGGCTATACCGACTATTAAAGGCCCTCTCCAGCGTTAAAGGCCACGAGCCGAAGGCGAGGGCCTTTAACAAGGGAGAGGAACTTTAATAGCCGTTATATAGCCCAGCTACGAAGGGCTATAAGGCTATTAGAACATTCTGTAACTAGAGGACAGAATGTTCTAACAAAAAAAACAAAGCATGTTGGGGGCGCGAGGGGATTGGAATTCCCTCAGGTTCCCTGAAGCCTTTGTTCACAGCCAGAGCTGTGAACAAAGAAGCATTGGAATGTTGGAGCTCCGGGCTTATACCAGCCATTAGAAGCCCGGAGCACCCCATTGTTTTCAATGGAGCTCCCAACATTCCAATGTTCTAATATGGAATAAACTTATGAAGATTCAACCTTCCAGAGTCCATGCTTCATTGAAGGAATCTTACACTGGTGTAGTCGGCAGTCCTTAAGAATCCCAACAAGCTGGAATTGGTGAGAAAAGTCTTCCTTTTAAATCAAAATTTGGAATTTCTCCATTTGTTCATCAAGCAAGCTCTTTGACTAAGTGTTAGGATTGGGAGCTTCGCCGCATAATAGACATGCTGATGATTATTTGACATGTGTCGATGCGGGCTCATCCGCTTGAATTTTTATACTGAATTGTCCTAAAGAGTTTGCTATAAAACTTTGACACTGTAGCAACAAATCGGAAAAAATACCAAGTATCCGGGTTTTGCTGTTATTAATCAGTGTTGGACTTGGCCCTTTTCCCCAAAACTTTTTCGCTTTTTGCCCCCCCTAATTTGAAATGTCTCCCCCATGGTAATAAACCTGTATAGGCCATGTGTGGTGTGAGACACCTTGTTAATATGTAATGTCATGCAATGGTGTGAGCACTTTCCCCCATTGTAAAATGTACCCTGGTGAAATGTTGTGTTTTTAAAATGGCTGCCATGGCTGTGCGTTGTGCCACCTGACTGCAGGAGGTTAACAGTCTAGTTGTTAGGTACCCAGCCACCCCTGCATTTGGAGGGAAAGCCTGGCACCCAGGGTGCTCTACTCCTGTGACCGTCCTGATCCGATCAGAAGTGGTCGCTCCTCACGCTGCTCCCAGCTCCTAGCTCCCTGCTGATTGGTATCGTAGCACCAGATTGCAAAATTAATACCTGCTAGCTCGCATTGCTCACGAAACCAGTAGTGCCTGACTGCACTTTTATTTGTATAACAGCGCTATAGTGCGAAAGTGCGCTCTCTATATCATTGTACTGTGCTGTGCTACCTTTGCCTAATTATTTGTCTTGCGCCTGATTGTGCCGGCGCCATTGCCATTTTGTTCACGTTTTCATTACTTGTGCCCCAATCCTCTTTCGCTTTTGGCTCGCAGCCATCCATTTTGTTGTTTGTTATTGTGTCGACCTGCCTGGCTCTCCACCCCGCCCCCGCCTCCCAGCTGCTCCTCCCTCGCCCCTCCCCCTCCACCATCCATATATGACAGATGCCTATGCGCGCAGCGGTCGCGCCCCATGCGCGCCGAAGGCGCGCCAAAGGTAAGCCTGTCTACGCCTGGACCGCGCCCAGCGCCAGACCCCCTGGCCCCCACAAAAACCAATCCACCCGCATAACGTACGACGCCGCAACCCTCTCAGCACTTAATCCCGGCCGACTCCCAAATTGCAACCAAGCCGCCCCGGGTCAAACCCATGGACCCTTCACCTGCCTCTCCTGCCAATTCGACTGCACCAGGATCCACACCAAATCAACAGACTCCACACAGAACTCCAACACTAACCACCTGAGGTGCATCCTGCTCAACACCCGCTCGGTCCACAAACATGCCATTGAACTTTGGAACCTACTCGACACCACATCGCCGGACGTCGCCTTTCTCACAGAAACTTGGATGAACGCCTCATCAGCGCCCGACATCGCCATAGCCATTCCGGACGACTACAAGATCATCCGAAAGGACCGCACCAACCAAACAGGAGGAGGCATTGCCATCGTCCATAAAAACAACATCCGCATCACGACCAATTCCGACGATTTCCTCGCTCCCGCCGAACACCTTCACTTCCAGATCCACACCAACCCCAAGACCACACTCAGAGGCACCCTCATCTACAGACCAGCAGGACCCCGTACACAATTCAGCGAAGACATCACTGACTTCATCAGCCCACATGCCCTCCCCTCCGAGAACTACATCTTACTGGGAGACCTCAACTTTTACCTGGAAAAGAAAAACGACAGCAATACCACCAACCTCCTGGACAACCTGGCCAATCTCGGACTCAAACAACTTGTTGACACCCCCACCCACCTTGCCGGACACACGCTCGACCCTATATTCACCTCCAGCAAACACATCTCCTTGGATCACACCACAGCTCTCCATTGGACGGACCACAGCTGCGTTCACTTCAACTACAATAAGACCACGACCCACAACCCCCCACAACCTATTCCCCGAAGAAATTGGAACAAAATTACCACCGACCAGCTCTTCACATCGCTTCACCAAAACCCTCCTACCAAATCATCGGACCCAAACCAAGCAGCCACCAACATAGCACAATGGATCACCCACTGCGCCGATGAACTAGCCCCCTTGAAATACCTCCAAATCAAGCAGGGTAGCAAAAAAGCCCCCTGGTTCAACGACGACCTTAAGAAATCCAAGAAGCTCTGTCGTACCCTCGAGAAAGCCTGGAGAAAAAACGCAACCACTGACAACATGGCCTCCTTCAAGAACGCCACCTGCAGACACCACCAACTCATCAGATCCACCAAGAAATAAGCATTCAAGGATCGACTTGACAACAACGCCCAAAACAGCAAGGAACTATTCAACATCGTCAAAGAATTCACCAACCCCACCGCCGGCAGCAACGACATCACTCCCTCCCAAGACCTCTGCGACTCTCTATCCTCATTCTTCCACAACAAAATCGCCGACATACATAACAGCTTCAAAAACCAGTCCAAAGACCAGCCCTCTTCACCCACCCCCAAACTAAAATAGCACTCCAACAACCTCTACGCCTGGAACCCAATCACCACCGAAGACACCATCCGCCTGATGAACTCCATCCACTCAGGATCGCCAACCGACCTATGTCCCCACCACATTTTCAACAAAGCAGACTCGATCATCGCACCCCATCTCCGTGACGTCATCAACTGCTCCTTCAACTCTGCTACCTTCCCGGAAAGCTGGAAACATGCCGAACTCAGCGCCCTTCTAAAGAAACCCACAGCAGACCCCACTGAACTTAAGAACTACCGCCCCATCTCGCTCCTCCCATTCCCTGCCAAAGTCATTGAGAAATCCTTCAACAGTCAGCTCGCCGCCTTCCTTGAATCCAACAAATCCCTCGACCCCTCACAATCCGGCTTCCGAGCCAAACTCAGCACCTAAACAGCCCTCATCGCAGCAACAGATGACATTCGCACTCTACTGTGTCGTGTATTTCTATAGGTTCTGAATCGATCCCCCTATTCCTGACCCTATTCTGGTTAAACTACCTAGCTAGTTAACTAACAGTCAGCCCATGAGGCAAGAAATCCCCCATGATGCAGATACCGTTATCTGACGCAGTCACACTACGGCACAGGAACGTGTTATCTGATTAGGTCATAACGCTTGAGATCTAATTAGACAAGCGACATTCCTCCAGCCCCTGATAAGGCATACGACGTTCTCATAACAAATCAAACCTATGACAACCTGGAAAATCCGCGCGGCCATTGTTTTGATTTCACAGAGAACTTTTGCAAAAGAATGTGCTAACGAGCAAGTCGTATGACATCTTTATTGACGTACCTATGTCCATCCTTACGTCAATCTCGGCACCTTTAAGGTATAAATATTGCCGACCTTGCCCTATGCAAAGACACGCGTGGTGACAAGACGGAGCAGCCATACTTGCCGAAGCCGAGAGCAGAAGCAGACCCCGCAGGCAGCAGCCCCGCCTTCCTGACGCGCTGAGAGACGCGCTGCTATCTCAAGCCGAGAGACCCAGCACCGGCGCTTCCGGGTAGCCCTCGCAGGCAGCCTGGAATATCGAGAGCAGAGAAAGAGATACCATTCCTCATTCATCCTAAATTCCAGGTACAGAACTGAATAACCCCTCATAGAGAATTCTTTAGTTATTCACTTGGCAAAAACAAACTTAACTTAAACTGTAACTTTCTATTCCCGCCCACGCATTAGACTTAGGTCAGGTACACGGGGTAGGCGTATTTAGAAACACCAGTTGAGTACGTTTAGTCAAATGTCTATGTGTATGTAAATATATTTTAATCATTTTAAACATCATATGGCTCAGAAACCATATCAATGTTTTTACAGTATTATTTTATACTATTGCTTTTAATGTATGCACTTTACTTAACTATAAGTATTGCAATAATATCGATCCATTTCTCTTGTACGAGAAAAGAGACTGATCAATAAATAACATCTTTTATTGAACACGCCCGTCTCTTCCTTTTCTCTACATTCTGATGAGACTAAGAATGCACGTACTGACTGAGTAAAATAATTGCCTTGTGCTCACACGACTCTTGAGATTGACTCTTGATTAGGGGAGAGCAAAGTTGTCATGTTCTATGGTTGTCAGAAACTAAATCCCTTCTTGTCTAATCAGGGGAGGTAATTCTTTCCTGAACATTCGAGAAAGTTTCTAGCGAACTCTGAGCTTAGCTGGCAAACCCAAAAATTAAGTCTAGTATCGACAGTAGTAGACCTAGTTAACGTCTGGCCTAGGCCTTTACTGCTGTAGGTACTATTCCAATGCGCAGAGCCTATTGGGAAGATAGGAACTACACTACATGGCGCCCAACGCGTTTGGAAAGGGCGATAAAACTAACGTAAGACATTTAGAGTAACTCAGTCGTGCTTTCTCACTCAGACCCCTTTTCCCAAATACTCCAAAGACGTCTGGAGTGGGTGAAAGGTTATTATATCCTCCAAAACCTCGCAGGAGGGAACTCCTATGTATGGTTCTTGGTCTAGTCAACGTTGAAGGATAAAACAGTTCCAGAATATTGTGCATCTAATCTCTGTTTCCATAAGAAACCTGATCTGCAAACATACATAATACCATCCTGTCTGTAAAATGGCAGAGAGTGATGATGAAAGAGAGGCAATTAGATTAGCTACTGAAATAGCAGATGCTGATGCTACCATGCAAACAGCAGACCCGGATATAATACTCATCCAGGTCGCCAAAAGGAGATCTATAACCTTAAAACTTATAGAAAATGGACTGACACCTAGAGGTGGCACAGTCATATTCGTAATTGAGGCACACGAATATCGGCAGACAGAGGTATACTATACATGGATACATTTTCCAGCAGCAAATGCTGTAACAAAGTACTTCCACTATTACAAAGTAGAGGAACCTCCTGAAACGTACACTCCTTTCGAGGAGGTGGAAGTACCACTCAAATTCCAAGAGCATTTGCTCTTATTTGATGGCGCCCTAAAACATAACAATCACATTACAAGGCTCGGTCCTTTAGGAAGACCAGGAGCAACGTGGCCGGTCCTAGCCGGATACACACCACATCCAGACATCGAAAGAATGCCTGCAGCAGAGCTGTTAATACAGCTAAAACAACTACTAAAAATTCACAGACAATTAGTTCAGTATGTAATGCGGACTTCAACAATTCAGCCAGCAATTAAACTTCCACAGCTGACCCCTCACCAGGGGAACACAAATAAAATTACACCACAGAACATCCAATCCTGCCTAGGTAAAGTTCCAGCTAAACGGGAACAGATACCATTCTAGTTGGCACAGAAAATTACCCAAATAGAGGCGGTGTTTCCTGACACCACCCCATTAGAAAAACACAGGATTCTGACTATATGTCTCCCAATGGGAATCGCACCACACATTGAGGACTGTGACACTTGGGGTACAGTCTTTGCTTCCATCTATACAAAAACGCACGGTTTTCCATCCATTTCGGTGATACCAGATGTGCTAAAACAAATTCAAGATGAATACGGTCCAGAACCTGCTTTAACTCTTGGTATGAAATTACTGAAAGACTTCAAGCAGGTCTCGGCTATATTATTAGCCAACATAAAAGGTGAAGCAGCAAACGTGGCGATCCGCCAGAGGTTAAAAGAGACCGATATAGCAGACCAACCAGCTGAAATTGCCAGAATCATAGAAAAATCCTATGAAGAACTAGGCAGAGATAGTCTAGGTGGAATACCAGTAAAACCGCAACTGACTACAAGTCCAGAAAAAATGTTTTTTAATAATAATAATAATTCACCAAAAAAGAACTGGGATGGGAACAAACAATCCAATCCTAAAGAAAAGAAATTCCAGTCCAGAGGAAGGTCTCCTAGGCGAAGAGAGAAATCTCCAAACCCGAGACAAAGGTCACCCCAGAGTGACCCCTCTGGGAATAGATATAACCTTAGAAATAGGGATAATATTAAAAAACCTGATAGATATCAAGACATTGATACACGTCCCTCTCAATCTTTTCAGAATTCCTTGCAGAAATCGGAAAGAAGAGGACGATCAGAAGAGCACGCCAAGTCCAAAGACAAGGAACCTGCTCAACTGAAAATGAAATTACAATTTCCAAAAAAGAAGGTAGCCAGTATCAAGGTAGTTAACAATGCCGAGAATACTGAGGACACAACTGAAAAACGGAGAGTGGGCTCAGACAATGCTAGACAGCGCAGCAGAGGTGAGCATAGCTCGCAAAGTCCTTATGAATCATCTGGAGACAGTGGACACGAATGAATACCTTCAAGTGGAAACTGCAGATACCAGAGTTAGCAAGCCCCACAAAATATACGAGATAACATTACGTATAGAGGGAGATAAGACTAGGAAAATAAGGGGACTATTTTGGGATAACCTCTCCAAGGGCTATGACATCCTTCTAGCTGAAAAAGACTGGCCACCAGAGTTTGTCAGGGAGTGCCCTCATGGCGAAGAAGTAATTATGCCTGCCTTCTCGAATCAAATGCCGATTCATAAAAAATATACACTTGCTAGAAAGTGGGCAGTGGCCTTAGCACCTGCTTTATATAAAAATCATGTAGGATGGGATGAGGATTCTCCTCCTCACAAAATCCAGTTAAAATCACAACCAACTGCACAAAGGCAGTACCCAATTAAGCAAGAAGCTAAAAAACAAGTAAATGAAATACTAGATCAGCTAGAATACCAGGGGGTGATTGAAACTTGCACCTCACAAATGAACAATCCTTTGTTTCCGGTCTCCAAACCAGACAATTCATATCGCCTAGTTTTGGATTACCGACACCTTAACACATGTTGCAAAACTTTTGCAGTGCAAAACTCACACAGTGCTGCACTAATGAATAACATAGTGCGCAAAAAATACAAAACTACCTTGGACATCTCCAACGGATTCTTTTGTCAAAACATAGCACCAGAGAGCAGATATTTAACAGCTTTCTCAGTAAATGGCACTCAAAAACAATTCTGTCGGTTAGCCCAGGGGTACAAGAACAGCCCGGGGGTATTCTCAGCGAGAGTAACAGAATTACTACAACTATATGATGATGAAGCATTATCTTATGTCGATGACATTTACTTAACAGATGATGACTTGGAGACTCACTTGAAAAGAGTGAACACCATAATACTTGGTTTCGCTGCAGAGGGTTACAAATTCAACTTCAAAAAATCCAGAATTGCCCATCTGAAAATCCAGTACGGAGGATATGAATTATCAAGTATTGCCTGGTTGACAGTCTTTTAAGAACTAGAAGAATTAAAAAATCTAAAATATGAAAAGACGTATCCTCTGCCAATCGACATTCTGCCTCTACGACATTACGCCTGTGTAATCTATACAGACGGACATGCTCAACCCTCCGTTTGGGGAGAACATGCATACAATCCCACATGTGAGATTACAAAAGAAGTGTGGCGCGGAGGTAAACTAAAACCTCTATTAACAAAATCACACTCAGTAGAAACTAATTCAGAACTACAAACTGAAATAATAGCTTTGAAAATGGCGCTAGATAATGCGGATCGCGAATTCCCGACACTTATAGTGTCAGATTCATATTTCTGCGTCAAAGCATATAACAAGGATTTGCAGACATGGATTCAGAACGGTTACAAAGATGACACAGATGCACCAATAAAGCAGAGACTGCTCTGGGAACAAGTAGCTCTTTTGAAAAAAGAACTACCAAAGACTCACGTGACACACTCACTGAGTCACCAGCGTGATGGCGTTCACGTTGTAGGGAATTCATTGGCTGAAACAGCCGCAGCGGCAGCCAGTAAACCGGCTCCCGTAGATCGAAAAAAGCGTACATTAAAATACATTGACGGCGAAACATTGCTGGCGGTGAAAACGTCATCAAAAGGCGACTGCTCAGCGTTACCGATCAACTATCCACTCAATTATACATACATAATCGATGCAAACTCCGTCCCTTTTGCTCGAATCCCTGGAGTGGGGGATAGAGTGATTCCAAACATGGACAGGAGAAACTTGTTAATCGCAGACGCACACATGGGCGAGGGTCTCAGACACCTTAAATTAAAAGATTCTCTGGAAGAATTACAATCACGGTACTGGTGGCCAGGCATGAGCCTGCACTACACCATGTTTGTAAAAAACTGCCCAAACTGCAACAGAGATCGCAGTGGGGAGAGAAGCAGTTTAATACCTCGTCGTAGCAAGGCAGATAATATTACCAACAAAAAGAATGGCTTGCGATTAACATACACAGGCTAGTTCCACTTATCATGTAGATCCACAGCACTCGGCTGACGTCCGGACTGTTATACAAGATTTGCGAGTCTAAATGGCATATACGCTAAGAGCATGCTACGTTCGACCATTTCTTTCACTCAGGCAATCCAGCCTGGGGGGGAAACATGGCCAAATGAGCACAGCCCAGCGGGAATCTTCTCACTTCCTTCCTGAGGGTATGGGATGGTGTAAAGAAAAAACCAAGGCAGAAAGCAATCTATAATGGAAAGGACATTAGGTTCGGGAGCTGGGTGGGTCAAACATCTAATAAGTGTCCAACGTAGTCTAAATAACTTGCCAAGAAATTCTCTGAAGGGATTCAGTCCGTACGAATTATTATTCGGAACTAGGATGTTGATCTCTGACCTTGATAGTCAGACTTCAGTGGTAATAGAAAAAACCTTTGATGTCAAAGACCGTTTGGCTATTTTGCAGGACTTAAACAAAACAAGAAAAGACCTGAGCAACATACGGTTGAAACAACAGCCAACAACCACTGAAGAATCACCACCTGTCCCAGCAAGACCTGTCTGGATTCCAAAAGTCGGGGATCTAGTCAGGGAAAAGATCGCGGTAAAGAAGGAATTTGGGCCTTCTTACAGAAAAGCAGTTCCTGTCTTGTCTGTCAACGGGACAAGATCAGTTGTACTACCGCCACTTGCTGGAAAAAAGGAGAACCGAGTTGTATCCATCGACCTGGTAAAACCACAACATGTGGCCGATAACAAACAGTAGGCCAAGTGGACTCCCAATAAGTAGCAGAACACCAAGGTTTGCTACCAGTACAGAGGTCCTATCAAAGAGGCTCATCACATTCGAAACGCCTACAGAAGAACAACAAGGACTATGCAACAATGCAATAGAACTAAGACCTCTGAAAACCCAAATAAAAACATTTAGCAGAGACACACCAATCTATACTGAAGTACCAAGTGACAATGCAAAAAACAAGAATCCTGAACCAATTGGAACAATTGACAGAACTGCATCTGGTTACTTCATCAACTTCGATGATTCCTATGAAGGTTTCAGCGAACAAAAGACACAGCCATCATCAAAATCCTTTAAAGACAAAGCTAAGGAACTTTTGAAACAACTGAAAGAAACATATCTGGTTTCTCCATGGATTGAATTTTGGGTGGGTTTTGGTGCATTTATCCTCATACTTTGGCTCATCATGGTATTTACCTTGGGACGCTTCATTGAGGGAAAATATGCTAAAATTGACACAGCAAGTCAGAACATCAACTTGGTCCTCAAACCACACACATCTTCACACGTCGAGAAACGAGAACTTTCTTCAGAACTTTCTTCAGCCAACTTCACAGCAATTCCAATACCTGGTGGGGTAGCCTGGGACAACACTGACTATGAAATTTATGGTCCGGTCGAGATCCTGAAATATCCACACCAAATCAAGATCTCCTTGAGTGACTTTGCAAAACCAAACTCATTTGCTGATGATTGGGACTTTGAAAGTATAAACAATATGATGTCTGACTTAGTAATGTCTGCTAAATTTACAAAACATGATTATTTGCAAGGTTCTACAAATTATGATAGTATGTATTGCTATAACCATTATGGTAACCATTTCTTGCATAAATCAGCACAACCTAGAAATGTTTTAAATTATAATCAATGGGAACATTGTGCTACACCCCCAAAAGGGAGCTCTAGAACCGTTTATGACAAATATTCATATTTTTCAGGTTTTAACATAACTAATGCTGAAACATTTTATTACAAATTGTCAAACAAGACAGGGATGAAAACCATGATAACCAACACGAAATTGATATATTCAGATTCATTCTTTGAAAAAATGAATACTTTTGGATTTGATTATTGGGACAAAAATGTTGATTTGAAAAGTGTTTGGGGTACAAAAGAATGGCAAGTACAGGGTATAGAAGCTTTGTTTAGAGCCTGCATGATCCCAGAACAAATGATATTTTTAAATGACACTGTTCAACAAACCACCTGTCTTGGCTTAGCCAAAATCAAAGATTTAAATAACCTGTCTATTCCAAAGCCAACAATGTTTAGCAATAACTCTGAAACAGATGAAGGAATAGACATAAACCATATACTTAACCAAAACAGAACACATCCTGATTGGAAACAATGGTTGATCTGGCCCACAGATACAAATAACTGTCAAGATAGATTCCTGAATAAAACACAGGGTTTCAAAATGACCAGGCCAGACCCTAGATATCCCCAAAGACATCACCCAGGGATAATAACAACCTACAGTGTGGGCAAATTATGCCTTCAATGGCTACAAACTTCCACACTGCCTGAAATTAAGCAACACCTAACTTTACTTACTGATGGTGCTGACTTGCGTGATTTCATACTGGGACCACGCAAACAGCGTCAAAAGCGTTTCATAGCAGCCTCTGTATATGCAGCATACAATGAGGCCTGGAAGGTTACTCAAATTGAAACAGCAGAGAGAATACGTGAAATTGATCGTATTAATTTGGAAAAATCACTTTCTGTAGTGGACAATGGGTTAATGACTCTGTCCTCCAGAATATTTTCATTGGACAGCATTGTGTCTTCAGCAATCGATATATTATCGCAAGACTTACTGTTATTACAACATGGTCAGTCACAATTGCGCTCTATTGTACAGCTTGGCTGGACGTTACAAAATCTGCGTTCAGGCTATGTGCCTTGGCGTTTAATCAACACAACGTCACTATTCCAAATCTTTAACCTTACTGATAGACAAATCGGTATGGCGCAGAAGGGTGCTGATTATACAATCTTGAGCATTGAAAAATTAGAAAGATTACCAATGACAATGTCAGAACGACCTGTCAGTGAATGGATAATCCACGGAATCATAAATATTCCAATCTCAACCTTCAGGTTTCAATACTGCCAAAAATATATACAGGCTGGCATGTACGAGAAATTGGGAAAGGGGTACCTTAAAACAACTTGGAACCTGCCCTATTCACATGCATGTGTCAGTAACAAAGGACAGAAAGTGTTTCTTAGTGGCAACAATTGTGCTATGTCACTAAGCGGCACGCTTCTGTGTAACGGTATTAGTTTGCACGGAGCCTGTGAAGGGAATTCATACAACCTTTCATGTCACCAGCAAGGCGCACCTGCAACTGAAATAGAACCATTCTTTCAAAGACTCTATAATGGGAGTTACATTCTTATTGTAGACCGCAGATGTTGTAGTCTTATGCCCGGGACTCCTTATCTCGTCACCATGACGGCGAAGGTCAAGTGCTGTGGACGTTCTTTGTTCCCCAGCTCCTTACCAGACAGGGAGGCAAGGGCATGGCCCGGTTTGAAAATTACTTCTATTCGAATAGACACTTTAAGCAGAATGAAAACAGTGCTTCTTCAGACGCCTACAAGGCTCACGTCATCTAAAGAAACGTATGATCTACAAGTCGCAAGGACGACTGCAGAGATACATACATTATTATCAACTAATTCCCCCGTACATTTCGCGGAAATCCTGAGCGAAATCTTAAATATTTCTGATACCACTGGGGTCTCAAAGGTATTTAAGACAGTATTTTCGATGGCATTAACACCATTCAAAGCCATACTGGGTATTTTTCCAGATTTCGTCCATTCGATTTTTGGCGGACTTCCCCTGATCCTGGGACTCATTGCAGGAATCCTATTCCTAGTCCTTATTTTTCGTTATGGCAACCCATGTCACAGATCAAACTCTCGCGACAATGGAAGATACGATCCTAGCCATTGGATACCGGGACCGGATATCAAAAATCCTGGGACTCTCCCGGCTTAGAGACCTAAACATGACTTGGTTTCTATCATTTCGACCAATGTGGCAAAGGTGTGTTTTACCTGTACTAAGGTGTCTGCTATGCGGAGAAGAATGCGTGTTAGACACCTGTCTGACGCTACAATCGGATGCGCCGGTGGATGCAGATACACTGTTGGTTCCTACCAAGGTTCACGCACTGTGCTGCCCTCAAAGGCTGCCAATTCTGATGACGGCATTCCTGGAATCTTCACCACTACGATTGAAGAGTAGTGAAGTTCAAGATGAAAGCAGCATCGAACAGGTACGACCTTCTGTCAGCAATGCAAATCAGAATGTCAATGGAGACAATCATGCGCACGAATGCATGGTTACCCCTATTTCCGACTTAGTGGAACTTTCCCATGAAGCTGTTGACAGTTTTTTCGAAAGCCTGAATGATATGATGTTCTCTCCGGAACAGAAATAGAGACTTTTGAGTAAACTCGCACACGGCGTTCCCTGAATTCGGCCTTCAACCTTTAAAAATAAAGTCACATGAACAATTACAATCCAGTTCACGGACAGCAACTTTTTTCAGCAAGCCCTTAAAATATTTTTCTATATATTTTTTCCCCGGGACACTGATCTTCTGCTTAAAGTAAGAAACTATTCCTAGAGAACTAAGATTTCTATTTTAGATACTTTATATAGACTTCAGCAGCCCGCTGGTATGTTCACAAATATTTTATTATGTGATGAAATGGTCTCGACCTTCCTTTCTGTATAGCTATATTAAGAGCCATTTCATGTGTATTTCTCATATACCAAAAAGCAATAATGCATAACAATGCGTGTTTACTTTTGCATTTAATTCATAGCTTAAGTGCATACAATATATATGACTGCAATTTTTCAGTATATTTGAAAATTTCGAAATGCATTTATGTATTTTGGGGTGGTAAGGTATACACTATACTCTATAGTATGTTGTACTATGTTATACTATGCATAGATTAGTAGATATGACCATAGTTAGCGTGGAGTGGGTGTCGTGTATTTCTATAGGTTCTGAATCGATCCCCCTATTCCTGACCCTATTCTGGTTAAACTACCTAGCTAGTTAACTAACAGTCAGCCCATGAGGCAAGAAATCCCCCATGATGCAGATACCGTTATCTGACGCAGTCACACTACGGCACAGGAACGTGTTATCTGATTAGGTCATAACGCTTGAGATCTAATTAGACAAGCGACATTCCTCCAGCCCCTGATAAGGCATACGACGTTCTCATAACAAATCAAACCTATGACAACCTGGAAAATCCGTGCGGCCATTGTTTTGATTTCACAGAGAACTTTTGCAAAAGAATGTGCTAACGAGCAAGTCGTATGACATCTTTATTGACGTACCTATGTCCATCCTTACGTCAATCTCGGCACCTTTAAGGTATAAATATTGCCGACCTTGCCCTATGCAAAGACACGCGTGGTGACAAGACGGAGCAGCCATACTTGCCGAAGCCGAGAGCAGAAGCAGACCCCGCAGGCAGCAGCCCCGCCTTCCTGACGCGCTGAGAGACGCGCTGCTATCTCAAGCCGAGAGACCCAGCACCGGCGCTTCCGGGTAGCCCTCGCAGGCAGCCTGGAATATCGAGAGCAGAGAAAGAGATACCATTCCTCATTCATCCTAAATTCCAGGTACAGAACTGAATAACCCCTCATAGAGAATTCTTTAGTTATTCACTTGGCAAAAACAAACTTAACTTAAACTGTAACTTTCTATTCCCGCCCACGCATTAGACTTAGGTCAGGTACACGGGGTAGGCGTATTTAGAAACACCAGTTGAGTACGTTTAGTCAAATGTCTATGTGTATGTAAATATATTTTAATCATTTTAAACATCATATGGCTCAGAAACCATATCAATGTTTTTACAGTATTATTTTATACTATTGCTTTTAATGTATGCACTTTACTTAACTATAAGTATTGCAATAATATCGATCCATTTCTCTTGTACGAGAAAAGAGACTGATCAATAAATAACATCTTTTATTGAACACGCCCGTCTCTTCCTTTTCTCTACATTCTGATGAGACTAAGAATGCACGTACTGAGTGAGTAAAATAATTGCCTTGTGCTCACACGACTCTTGAGATTGACTCTTGATTAGGGGAGAGCAAAGTTGTCATGTTCTATGGTTGTCAGAAACTAAATCCCTTCTTGTCTAATCAGGGGAGGTAATTCTTTCCTGAACATTCGAGAAAGTTTCTAGCGAACTCTGAGCTTAGCTGGCAAACCCAAAAATTAAGTCTAGTATCGACAGTAGTAGACCTAGTTAACGTCTGGCCTAGGCCTTTACTGCTGTAGGTACTATTCCAATGCGCAGAGCCTATTGGGAAGATAGGAACTACACTACAACTGGACAACGGAGAAACAGCCGCCCTCATCCTACTTGACCTCTCCGCAGCCTTCGACACAGTCTGTCATAGCACCCTCATACAACGCCTCAGCAACATCGGAATACAAGGAAAAGCATTGGACTGGATCATCTCGTTCCTCGCTGGAAGAACCCAGAGAGTCCGCCTCCCCCCTTTCAGATCAGAGGCCACCGAAGTCATATGCGGCGTACCACAAGGATCATCAGTCAGTCCCACCCTCTTCAACGTATACATGAGCCCCCTCGCATCCATCGCGCGACAACACAACCTCAACATCATTTCCTACGCAGACGACACCCAGCTGATCCTCTCTCTCACCAAAGACCCAAACACCACCAAAACCAACTTACACGAAGGAATGAAAGAAGTTGCCGAATAGATGAAGAACAGCCGTCTAAAACTGAACTCGGACAAAACGGAAGTCCTCATCTTAGGTTCATCCCCCGCTGCCTGGGACGACTCTTGGTGGCCACTGGCCCTGGGAACTGCACCCATTCCTACGGATCATGCACGTAACCTGGGCTTCATCCTGGACTCCTCCCTCTCGATGACCAGACAAGCCAACGCCGTCTCATCATCCTGCTTCAACATCCTACGCATGCTCAAAAAAGTCTTCCGTTGGATCCCCACCGAAACAAGAAAAACGGTCACCCGCGCACTGGTCACAAGCCGACTGGACTACGGTAACACCCTTTACGCCGGAACCACAGCCAAACTACAGAAAAAACTCCAACGCATCCAAAACGCCTCAGCCAGACTAATACTGGACATCCCTCGTCAAGATCACATTTCCGCGCACCTGAAAGACCTTCACTGGCTCCCCGTCAACAAGAGAATAACGTTTCGTCTCATCACCCACGCACACAAAGCCCTATACGACCTAGGACCCGAATGCCTCAACACACGACTGTCCTTCTACACCCCCACTCGCCAACTACGATCGTCCAATCAAGCCCTCGCAGCAATTCCGCGCATCCATACATCCACCATGGGGGGCAGATCCTTCTCCTACTTAGCGGCCAAGACCTGGAACTCTCTCCCCTCCAACCTCCGCCTTAATCAGAACCACCTCTCCTTCAGAAAGCAACTAAAAACTTGGATATTCGATAAATAATAGCACCCCCCCTAGCGCCTTGAGACCCTCTGGGTGAGTAGTGCGCTATATAAATCTCTGAACTTGAACTTGAACTTGAACTCCTCCCCCTGAGCCAGTTAGAACTAGTTTGCCTGTCTGAGGTGGGTTAGCGGTCTAGTTGTCTGGTTGAGGTTCTGTGAATTCTGAACCCATGGGTTCCATTTTGTGTATGGCAGCCATTTTGTGGTTGCCCTCACACAGGCCGATGACTGTGGCTGAACTAGTCTTTTAAGGACATGTACACCTTAGCTCGAGTTCGTGCTGACTCCTGTTTGACCTGTGTGAACTGACCCTGTTGCCTGAAGCTGACCTTGTTAAACCACTTCCTGCCCTTTAGCTGATAAAGATTAAGGATCAGAGCACAGGACATCATAAAGTTTTACTGCACACAAACATGCCTTATCCTATTTCTATCTGTTTCTTCTTTTATGGTCTATTTACGATATGGGTTGTGGTCTTTTTTATTATGGGTTTGTCCGGCTTGTCTAAAGAAGAATGTTGGGTTTGTTCAATGATTGATTATGGGCCGGACAACTGTAAAATGGGTTTGTCGTCATGCATTACTTTTGTTGTGGAAACATGTGATTGGTTAAACTGTAAACAAGGAATGTTTGCCTGAAGCATAATGTTTGGCATAAAAAGGGATGACTTGCTTTGTAAAGTTGAGCAGTCTCCTGAGAACTCAAACCGCGTTGACTTCTAGGACTTCTGTTACTGGCTGCAGCCAATAAATTTGATCTTTGACGCCATTCATAAGTACCCCGTGTCTCTGTATTCTAAGACAGGTGAACCCGAAGACTTTGGGCGTGCCCCGGGCGCCGCTGGGTTCTAAAACCCGGTTCTTCAGTTGGCGCCCAACGTGGGGAGACTTCAGCGGTACCGGTCCAAGCCTGAAGATCGTGAGGAGCTTCGTGAGGAAATTATGTAGGACGGCCACCACTTCATCGACCCCGGCATGTCGAACGTGGACTGAAGGTCTTTGCTGCGAGGCTTCCCGCTTTCCTGACGGCTAAGAAGGACTGCTGCCCTGACTGTCGCCCTGTCTTGGACCCATTTGTGATGCTTTGTACGGCGAGACGATAGACGGGTCTTCTGGTGACGTGACTGATACCTCAGTTAAGTATAAGTGGGTCGCTCCCAGTCCTTAGTTTTTGGTTCTTTGGTTCTTAGTTTGTTTGGTCCTTAGTTTTGATTTGAAAATTGCAATTTCCAAAGCCGAGGGTCTTGTATATTTACGAGTGTATCGGTAGAGATAATACCTTGAAGTTTGAAGCTCGATTAGTGAGCGAAGATGCCTAATCGTAGGAAATTTGGTACTTGGTTTGGTTGTGGTTGCAACAGGGATTCCCGAATGGAGGATTCGTGTCCGAAACCTCCAGTTGGAACTCCGACTTATGAGCTCTATTCAAAACATGGAGTGGGTCCTATTACTTACAACGATTTATGGATCCACTATACTAGGAAGGATGGTGTCTTACGATGGCCCCAATATGGTAGTTTCGAATTAAATATTCTAGATAATCTGGAAGTAGCGCTATTTAGGAAGAAAGCCCGGCCAGCAATGTTGACTCCTTTCGCCTTTGGCGTAAAGAAGCCAGACAACGAGAAATTAAACAAGCTAAAAGAGATAAAAGAGAAAAGGATGTATCAATAATGCAAGCTGCTAGGCAGTTTAAAGAAAACGAAGAAGATAAAGCAATTGAGGTGTCAGATAGGCAACGTTGCATGGCCATAGATAAATGTTATCCGGCCTTGCCGTCTTCTCCTTCGAAAGCGATTGAAGATCTTGAAAAAGATTCTTTGATCTCTCATTTACTGAGATTGCCACCTCCTTATGTGTAGGGTGCTACTGCGCCTCCATTACCACTGGTTGTTCCACCCTTTGTTGTTCAACCTCCTGCTGTTGTTCAGCCACCCGGTGCTCCACAGATGGTTTTGCCTCCTCCTATGCAACCCGCTCTAGGGTCGCCATCTTTGCTACCGGCTTTGCCTCAAACTCCTTTGCCTTCTACTTCTGTTTCTTTGACTCTGACTGTTCTTATGCCTACACCTTCTTTGCCTCAGAATACATGTTCTCCTGTTCTTATGTCTGCTTCTTCTCCTTCTGCTCGAAAACGAATGACCGAGACTGTTGTTAATCTGTTGTCTCCATTGTTTGGGTCATTGAATATGACCCCTGTTTCGGAACATAAGCAGAGTCGTAGTCAGCTTCCTAGTTCCGAGGAATGGACAGTGTTGGATTTGTTGGCTCGTAGATGGATTTTGAATGCCTCAAGGTATAATTTGCCAGCGGTTATGGATGTTTTCTTTCAGTGGGAACCGCCTAAGCAAAGGTATGTTTTCGATGTGATGTGTACTTTCCTGCGTTAGGAATGGGAAGATAATGAGTTGGGTCCGATTCCGCAGGATCTGCTCGATGTTCAGTCAGATTTTGCTAAAGGGATGATAGTGGACACTGATGTTACAGATGCTGTAGAGACGATATTGGCTTTTAGATCTAGACTTCCGTCTCAGACGTTGTATGAACCTGATCCCTCTGTTAGGAGGAAAGTGAGACAGAGGTCTTGGCTCTTAAGCAGACCTTACCTGATCCTCGTAAGAATCCTGCTGGTTACTACAAAGAGTTGTCTCAGACAGTAGATGCGTGTATAATGAATTTAGCCGACGTTGACATGTTGATGGGTAATGTAGTTCCGCAACCTTTGTGGGTGAAGATTCGTCATGAGAATCATGCAGCAGAGTTAGGTGATACTTTGGCAAATATTGTTGCTGCAGATGGTAGACAAGAGGGAGGTGCTAAACCTGAACCCTTAGTTGCAGAATTACCTGGTAGAATTATTACTCTGATGAAGACGATGATGCCTGCTTTACGAGTGAATTGGGATAATTTAGCAGCATCCAAGCAGAAGAAAGATGAGAGTGTGTCTGACTTCTTCACTAGGTTTGAAGAGACGTTTATCGATCACAGTGGTCAGGATATGAGTACAGAAGGTGGTCAAAGGTTGTTCGTGGATAAATTTGTCTTTAATTTGCTTCCCGAACTTTCTAATAAGTTGAAGGACTCTGAGAGTTCAAGGGCCGTTTCTTCGTAGGCCCAGATATTGGCTACTGCACAATATTATGAGAATAGGGATAAAGATGAGAAGGATAAAGCGGAGAAGAAAACGAAAGATTTAAAGACGAAAGTTCTTTTGCAGCAAGCTTATCCGCCTCGTCAGAATCAGCCTCAGTTTCAGCAACCTCCGCAATTTCAGAGATTGTTACAGAAGCCTGAGCCTTATGTTCAGCGATTCTTTCCTGGCCCGAATCAGTGTGCTTACTGTAGAGAGGAAGGTCATTTCAAGAATAATTGTCCGACTTTGTTACAGCGTGCAAATGGTGCACCTGGTCAGAGAGGTCGTGGTGGTTTTCAGCAAGCGCCTAGAGGAAGAGGTCGTGGTGTGATTCCCCCAGAATGAGCGTTCCTCTTCCCTACAGAATTCTGCTAATTATTTTGATAGACAGAGTGTTCCGAGTGGTCAGTCTCCTCAGTACTATGTTGAGGATTACTATGTTGAAGGTGAGAGTGTTGGTTATAATAATAACTAGGACAGCCATGGACAAAGTAAGGGAGTAGTGTCAGTTCCAGTAGATCAGAGTGGACCGTATGTTGAAGTGATTACATCAGGTGTAGTAGAACCTTTTCTTTTGGATACTGGTGCGACAAAGAGTTCTATTATGCATTCTAAACTCCCTGGCGCACCTTTGTCTGGCTTGACCAATATTTCCGTAGGATTTTCAGGCGCCCCAGTTCGTAATCCAGTTTCTAGTCCTTTGTCCCTTTCTATTGGCCCTTGTGAATTGGAAGCTCCACTTATTCTAACGACTGGTTGTGGTGAGAATTTGTTGGGATTGGACTTGCTGAAAAGATTGTATGCAACATTCCATTGTTCTTCTTTGGGAGTACAACTTACTCTTGGTAAGAAAGTGATTTCTCCAATGTATTTGTCTAAAGATTGTTTGCCACTGGAATTACTTTCGCTTCCTGAAACGCTTTGGGCTACAGGTTCAAATGATGTTGGTCTTTTGCAGATTCCACCGTATGTTGTTACGCTAAAGTCGAATGTTAAGTTGCCTCGTATACCACAATACAAGATCTTGAGTGATGGTGAGAGAGCTCTTTTAGCGATTGTCTATGATTTGGTTGAGAAGGGTGTGGTTGAGGAAACGAGAGGTAACGTGTGCAATAGCCCGGTTTTGCCTGTTCTTAAGCGTACAGATGCTTCTCAGCCACCTGTGTACCGGTTTGTGACCGACCTTCGAGAGGTCAACAAGATTGTCGTGCCACAGTTTCCCGTGGTATCTGATATTACTGCATTATTGACTCTGATTCCTTCTTCGACAGTTTGGTTTTCTGTCATCGACTTGAAGAATGCTTTCTTCAGTTTTCCTATTGCTGAGGAGAGTAGGGATATTTTTGGCTTCTCATTAGGAGGACGAAGCTTCCGGTTTAAGAGAGCTCCCCAAGGTTATTGTGAAAGTACCTCAATTTATAGTCAAGTGTTGAAAACCCAGCTTGACGGGTTCGTGCTACCAGTTGGTTCTACTCTTATTCAGTATGTCGATGATTTGTTGATTACTGCTGATGACGAAGAGATTTGTAAAGAAGCTACTCTTTCGTTGTTGCGATATTTGTCTGACCTTCATCATAAAGTGTCGCCTTCAAAGTTACAATATTGCCGCCAAGAGGTAACCTACTTAGGTCATCTCTTGTCGAAGGAGGGAAGGAAATTGACCCCAGAAAGAATTCAAGCGATTTCGCAAATGAGTGTGCCATCGACACAGAGAGAAGTTTGTGCCTTTTTGGGTATTACATCATATTGTAGACAGTGGATCCCCAATTTTTCGCTGTTGGCGAAACCTCTGTTAGCATTGACTCTGAAAGATACTCCGTATCCTCTTCCTTGGTCTGATGAATGCCAGAAAAGTTTTTCTGAATTACGTAATTCATTGTGTTCGGCTCCTGTGTTGGGTACTCCAGACTATAGCAAGCCTTTTACGTTGTATGTGCACGCTGGTTTGGTATTGGATAATACGCTGATTGTGATGGTTTCGCATGCAGTGGATACCTTATTAAACAGGACTAAGACACAGCACATTACTAGTGCACGTCTTTCCGGTTACGAGTTGACACTGTTGGCTAGCCATGTTCACATTAAAAGATGTAATGTGTTGAATCCAGCTACGTTGTTGCCGATCTCTACAGAAATGGATGCTCAAGAACAGCATGATTGTTTCCTTCGTGCAGAGGAAGAAACAAAAGCTAGAGTGGATCTTAAGGACACTCCTTTTGAGAATGTTGATGGTACGCTGTGGGTTGATGGTTCGTGTTTTAAGCTTCCGAATGGTGAAACGACCGCAGCGCATGCTATCACAACTTTAAATACAGCACGCATACCACAGAATTCTGCACAAGCAGCAGAGTTGATTGCACTGACTAGAGCGTGTGTGTTGTCCGAAAGAAAGCGAGTGAATGTTTATACCGATAGTCAGTATGCGTTTGGTGTTGCTCACAGTTTTGGACGTTTGTGGAGAGAGCGTGGGTTCCTTACTTCCCATGGAACTAAAATTCAGCATGGGAAGTTAGTGAATGAACTTTTGGAATCTCTCACTCTCCCAAAGCAGATTGCAATTGTGAAGTGTAGTGCGCATAAGAAAGTTGTGGACGATGTTGGTCGAGGGAATGCGTTTGCGGATGAAGTTGCGAAGGAAACAGCGGAAGATATGATGAGCCGTATGTATGTTGCAGGACCAGCAAGATGGGTTATGGCTGGAGGAATGTGTGAAGACACGATAGAAAGTGTGAAGATGATTCAGGCTGAAGCTACAGAAAAGGAAATGAATGTTTGGAGAGAGAGTACGGGTATGTTGGATTCTACGGGTTGTTGGATTGAGTTGTCGGAACACCAGCGATGGTTGTTGCCAGACGCGTATGTGCTCCCAGTGGTTACAATGGCTCATGAATTGGCTCATATAAGTTCGAAAGGAATATGCAAGTTGTTGGCCCCAGTTTGGCAGAATGCTGGAATCCCAAAATGTGCAGAGAACGTGGTGAAACATTGTATGATTTGTCTGCAATATAATCCTGGTAAGGGAACTCCAAATCCAGCTGGTCATTTTGCTCCTCCGACGTATCCATTTGAGGTGATACAGTTAGATTACATTCACATGGAGAGATGCAACAATCTAAAATATGTTCTTGTGGTTGTTTGCGCCTTTTCAAGATGGATAGAGGCTTACCCCCTAAAAGACAATACTGCCTTGTCTACGGCCAAGGTTTTGTTGAGAGAGTATTTCCCTAGGTATGGTTTGCCGAGAATTGTGTGGTCGGACAATGGGAGTGAATTTGTAAGTCAAATCATGAAGAAAGTATGCTCTGGATTAGGGATCAATCAGAGGTTCCACGCAGCAAATCACCCCCAGTCTGCTGGACTTGTTGAATGTTACAATGGTACGCTTAAGTTGAAATTAGCTAAGGTACAAGCGAGCACTGGTCTTACATGGCCAGATGCCTTGCCGTTGGCTCTTTTGTCAACAAGGACGACTGTGCATTCTCGAGTGGGACTTAGTCCGTATGAGATTGTGTTTGGTCGTCCAGCGAATTTTGGGGAGTTCCTCGTCCGAAAGAATACAGCAGTATTGAATACCCTATGTTGGTGGATTACTTACATGACCTGACTGCTAAATTACGTGTCCTCCACCAACAGGTCTATGACAGTTTGCCGACAGCTACTACAGATCCAGTCCACGTACTTAAACCTGGACAGTACATTCTTGTGAAGAATTTTCAGCGTACCAAGAACTTGCAACCTAGATGGACCGGCCCCTATTTGATTTTGTTGGTTACTAGAACCGCTGTTAGAGTAGCAGGCAAAAAGAACTAGGTGCATGCCACCCACTGTAAAAAAGTTCCTTTGCCTTTACCATATGATCAGTGGGTAAGGGATGGTATAACCGATTTTGATTGTGAGAAGGTCCCTAGATTAGTTCTATTTAATGATGCTCATTTGACATGGACAGAGTCTGAACGTGAGGATGACGATGTTCTACAAGCTGCTGTACCTCCGCATCTGAGATTGGACACCACTGAGCCTGAACTTCGGTTTAAAGATCAGACAGTGCCTGGTAAAGGCCGTTATAATTTACGACCGAGAAACAATGGACAAATAAAAGCATAATTTTTCCTTTTGTTTTTGGAGAACTGCACTCTCTCATCCAAGAAACTGCTTTGGCCTATTTTTCTTTTTAGAGCTGCCATCCGAGCTCAGCTGTAGGGTCGCGGTATAAAGACTTGGGATTGCAGCCGTGCAGACTCAAGGTCGACGGTTCTGGTTGGTCCTAGGGCGTTCCCTGGACTGACAGACGAATTCCTTAGCGGAAGAAAACCAACTGCCGCAAACAGCACGGTTAGAGGATGGAGTTTTTTGTGATGTAGAGAGCTGCTGAGGAAATGAACTTTAAAATGAAACTGTGTGAATTAATGCATAGCAAATGTTTTCTGATAACATGTGTTTTGATGTTTTTAAGCATGACGTTAGCATTGGTGGGTTGGATTGTTTTCACTACCCAATTGGCCTTTGCACCCACCTCCCAACCTATGCCTTTTCCTACTACTACTTCTTTACATTCTTTTCATATTTTACCTGAACACGAGCAAATTAGAAGGTCGGAATTCGTGAATAACTCCTTTGTGCAACTTCTCCATCAACACCAGTTAGTAGTGAACACCACTAATTGTTGGGTGTGTGGTCTTATGCCACATACTATGGATAGAGGTATTCCTTATCTGGTTCTGCCATTCAGTTACAATGAGTCCGTATGGGCATATCAGACGATGTTTATTTATGCCATCGAAGTCTATCCCCTGCGTTCCATGAGAGATAACTCAAGTAATAAAGCCTTGGTGAAGGGAATTACAAATATGAGTAGAGATATCGAAACGTATAAGAAAATTCCCAAGAATGAGTTACTAGCATATGTTGGTTGGAATGCAACCGGATATAGTATTAGTCTGGGTGAGAAGCAGAGACGAAAAAGGTCAGCTCCGATTTGGATTGTACCCCATCGTGGTACAATCCGAGAGCTCAGTTAGGGAAGAGTGTTTGTACTCAGACATATGTCTTTGCGTCCCAAACTTCCCCACCGTTTTTAGCAGCTAAGGGCATGTATTTTGTCTGCTATGATAGAGCATATACATGGTTGCAACCTGATTTTTCGGAAACATGTTATGTTGCATCTTTGTTGCCTCCTACGTATACTGCTGCTGTAGATTACCACAGAACGAGAGTTGTTAGGGGTGTCTTCAGTGAGGAAGATACTACGGGACAAGAAGTGGGAGACTTTTTCAAGGGTTTTCTACCGTTTTGGGGACCTATGGCAAACAGTAGAAACCTACGGCAATTAACGAGAGTGGTCGAATCCACTATAAATGAAACTACCGGTGCCCTTAGTAATCTGACCGCTGAGCTTCAAGCGGATCGCCTTATGACATTACAGAATCGAATGGTTTTGGACGTCATACTTGCGGACCGAGGTGGGGTATGTAAAGTGATCCAATCGAGTTGCTGCGTTTTCATACCAGACAATGCTCCTACAGTATACCAGGCAATTTCTAAGTTACATAAGATCTCTGAGTCTATAAATGTGGATAAAGGAGATTGGTCGTTGATTGGATGGTTTTGGGAACTGTTATCGACCTGGGGATGGAAGATTCTGATGATCATTGGGATGGTTTTAGCGATTCTCTTCTCATGTTGTCTCTGTGTACAGTGTGGTCCTGCCATATGTGGCCTTTGTGCTACTACGTGTGTAAGGAGACCGCCTGTCTCGAGAGAAGTCCTGAGTAATAGGATGATGCTCCAGCAGCACCTAAATGACCTGATGAATGCTGACATCGATTCAGATACAGACTGAGTGATTGCCTATGTAAGGGCAAAAGGAGGGTCTGAGGTTCTGTGAATTCTGAACCAGTGGGTTCCATTTTGTGTATGGCAGCCATTTTGTGGTTGCCCTCACATAGGCCGATGACTGTGGCTGAACTAGTCTTTTAAGGACATGTACACCTTAACTCGAGTTCGTGCTGACTCCTGTTTGACCTGAGTGAACTGACCCTGTTGCCTGAAGCTGACTTTGTTAAACCAGTTCCTGCCCTTTAGCTGATCAAGATTAAGGATCAGAGCACAGGACATCATAAAGTTTTACTGCACACAAACATGCCTTATCCTACTTCTATCTGTTTCTGTTTCTTCTTTTATGGTCTATTTACGATATGGGTTGTGGTCCTTTTTATTATGGGTTTGTCCGGCTTGTCTAAAGAAGAATGTTGGGTTTGTTCAATGATTGATTATGGGCCGGACAACTGTAAAATGGGTTTGTCGTCATGCAATACTTTTGTTGTGGAAACATGTGATTGGTTAAACTGTAAACAAGGAATATTTGCCTGAAGCATAATGTTTGGCATAAAAAGGGATGACTTGCTTTGTAAAGTTGAGCAGTCTCCTGAGAACTCAAACCGCGTTGACTTCTAGGACTTCTGTTACTGGCTGCAGCCAATAAATGTGATCTTTGACGCCACTCAGAAGTACCCCGTGTCTCTGTATTCTAAGACAGGTGAACACGAAGACTTTGGGCGTGCCCCTGGTGCCGCTGGGTTCTAAAACCCGGTTCTTCATGGTACCCAGCAATCCCAGCATTTGGAGGGATCTTCTAGAAGCTTCCATCCATTCTGGTATAGGGAGAGCAGTAGAGTTTGATGTGCAGAGACAGAGCTGAGACAGGAATGTGAGGGGACCTGCTGCCAGGGGATACCGCCACTTGGGCCTATGTGCTGGACCCTGCACCCATCTAGGACCCCCCTACTGTCCCCAGGGCTTGTGAAGCCCCACTTCAGGAGTTCATGCTGCTGTGTAGGAGGAGGGCCACGGTGCAGTGGGGATGGTGAAAGCCTACCACCCTGTTTTGATGATGCCCCCACTGACTGCTGACCTGGCCCAGTAGTGCCTAATGCTCTGTCCCCCGGGCCCCTGAAGGAGGGCCCCCCCAGGTCCCTGTAGCTGCCAGGACCCTGTGCCACGCAAGCGCTGCACCCATAAGCGCCTGGAAGGGAAGGAGCACCTTGGACCCCCCAGGAGGTGAGAAGAGTTACCCTGGGGCTTGCTGCTGGGACTGTCCGCACCCCTTTCGCTGTGCGCCTGGAAGTGTTGTGCCTAGGGGAAGCGCTGTGTGCTAAAGTGCTGTGCCTAGAAGAAGCTCTGTGTGCCTGCAAAGCGCTAACCTTGCCCAGGACTGTTGCAGCCTGCTGTGCCCTTGAAAGCGCTGGCCTGCAGGAGACTGCTTGTGTCCCCAGAGTGCTGTGACCAAGACTGCCCTGCTGATTGCCTGCTAAGCGCTATAATCTGGGAGCGCTGTACCTGCTAAGCGGTGTGTTGCATGATCCTACAGCGCTGTGTGAGGAAGATTGTGCCCTCAAGGAGCTGCGGGCCGGGAGAGTTTCTGCCTGTTGTGCCCCTGTCAAGCGCTATACTTCCTGCGACTGCAAGAAGCATTGAGCCTCCAAGTGCTGTGGCTTGAGAAGCTGTCTGCCCCCTAAGTGCCACAATCTTGAAGCTGTGTGTTAAGCACTGTATTGCCCTGGGAACTGCTGCTGGCCCAAGCGCTGTGAGCGCTGCTGTGTACTCTAAGCGCTGTATCCGGAGGACTGAGCCCCCAAAGCGCTGTGCCGCTTGGAAGCACTGTGGGGCCCCGGAGAACTGTTTATTGTGGAAGTGCTGTGCCCCTTTGAAGTGCTACTGGCTCACCTGTGGCCCTGGTACCCAATCCTGAATAGCGCTGTTGCTTTTCACGGCCGCCCCTCCCCGGGAGAACTGTAGCTGGGCCCTGTTAACTCTGATGGATTTTGTGAGCCCCCCCCCCCCCCCCCCTCCCCCCCACCCTCAGCTAAAGGAAGGGGGAGAGGGGATTACAGGCCATGCCGGTCCCGGGCCTAGTGTTTTCATGTTACCTGTTCAGGCATGATGCGCTCTTGCGTCTAATGTTTATTGTATGCTGAATATCCTGCTAACGGTTTCATGCCCCCTGGTAGATGTGTTTCCTGCCCCATAATTTAGGCCTGCTCCGCCCTATGCCAGGTGTTGATGCTAGGTGCGTGAGGTTATTTTTGCAGGGGATGCTGATGCAAGGTATGCTGGGTCGTCATACCTAATGTGTTATGTTAAGCTTAATGCCTGCTGCCAAGGATTAATGCCTGTGTTTGCCCTGCAATATTGACCCTGTGTTTCATGTATTTGATAACATTCTTTTTATTTCAGCTGGACTTACTTACCTTTTATTCTTGTCCCATTTCCCATGTAAATAATCCCCCTTGCATTCATTGCTCTGGCGCCTGTTGGTGCCCCATTGTGGTTACTGCTATTATTGTGTTTACCTTTGCAGGTTGGAGATAATACACAGCGCATTCTTTTTCCAACCAGAAGCGGTGTCGTGTCTCTTTTGTAGTGTGCCTGGTGTGTCGTCTGTTGGTACTGCGTGGACGCTTTACACATGTCCTCTGAAGTTTGGCCTGCCCGCTCTGCTCCATGCTACCCCCTGTAGAATTGGCAACCCCATTTCTAACAATCAGTGAGGCAGAACAGCTGGCAGTTTATATTTGCAATTGTTCTTTCCTCCTGCAGTTCTCACTGGACAAACGTGTTGTTTCTGCCCGTGTTGGAACTGGCACTGTCTGGATGCCCGAAGTGATGCCCCAGCCAGGCTGACGGCACCCCTCCCGTGAAGGGCAGGTGATTATACACACTGCACAACCTGCGCTCACCCTTGGGTAGCTTGGCATTGAGCAGTCAGGTGTCTTTCAGAAACAATGTGTAAAGCAGGAGCGCAGCACACGCACACAATAAATGCTCCTCACAACACAAAAGAGAGACTTCACAATTGACGTCCAGAAATGCTGTGTATTTTCAACACACACATTGAACAATGCAACATGAATATCATGGAAGTTCTGGACATAAATCACACTTGACAATATTACTAACAGTACTAGGCCCGGTTAGTATTGATCAGATCTCGATAATATGCACACACAGGAAAAGTCCTATTCTTATCCCCACATTGCACCCTAATGTGGTGCAACACGTTGTCAGCTCCCGGCCCACCCTCACAAGCCTAATAATGCTACGTCACACAGCTATAGGTTGCACCCTGGGCTACAACGTTATCAGTAATATGAACATACACAAAATTATATCACTTTTTGCAGCACAGTGGGATGAGGCCATGCGGGTAAACCCAATGTTGAGAGGTAAAGTGCTTTTGGCATGAGAGCCACATATAACTCAACACCACCGACCAGCGTCATTAAGCACAGGAGGATACACAGATGGTCACTCCCAAACCCTCATACTCACTTTGCACCGCTACGCAATTCAACAGGTATCAGCTTGGTCCGTATTGGCACTTTCACTCACATACACACCATGCGGTGCCACTGATACCAAGCGGGTCAATAGACTACACTCCGCAGACCCTGTGGCTCCAAACCTCTCACCAAACTCTGATTCACCCCACTGTCCCAGATACCCCAGATGGAAGTTCACCAGTCCCTCCCTCTGGACACAAGGCCACTCATGGCTGAGTTCACACCTCGCCTGAGTCCCTGGAAAGCAGGTGGAGATAGACAGTAAGCATAAACAATCAATCAATCGGTCAAATAGTATTTGCATAGCATGGCTGATCACCCCAGGTCTTGAATCCCTTTTTGAAGTGGTTCAGCGAGGATGTAGTGCAGTGGCGGAGAGGGAGGGTGCTCCAGGCTTTGGGCGAGGGCGAGGTGTGCGGAGCAAAGGTTTCTGGATTATTGGTGGAAGGGCAGCCGGTGGTTCATGTAGTGTGGTCCTTGGTTGTGGAGGGCTTTGTAGGCATGGGTCAGGAGATTGAAATGCCATCTCTTCTGGACGGGGAGCCAGTGTAGCTGCTTCAGGTGCCGGGTGATGTGTGTGCTCCTTGGCAGGGTGAGGATCAGCCTGGCTGCCGTGCTCTGGATTGTCTGGAGTCTTTGCATGAGTTTGGAGGTTGCACCAGCATAGAGTCCATTGCTGTAGTCAAGCCAGCTGGTGATGAGGGCCTGCATAACAGTTTTCCTGGTGCTGATGGGGAGGCATCCGAATATTTTTCAGAGCATGAGGATCGTGTGGAAGCAGGGTGAGGCGATGGCTTTGATCTGATGTTTCATGGAGAGTTTGCTGTCAAGTTGTCGATGTAAATACAGGGGGCCTTGGCACTACTCAGGAAGTTCACCAAAATGTTGCAAAGCAGAAACAGGCTAAGAGCGACGATTTGTTACAAACAGAGGTCCAGGAGGGCCTTCTGGCACCAGCCCAATACTGCGAAGCACAGCGGAGTCACACAGTCTCTTGACCTGCTCTAGAACCTTTTTGGAAGCCCCCCTATGGCATAGTCAATTCCTTTCACTCTTACCTGGCACCACAAAGTCTTCGGACGGGCCAGATGGGAGGAGGGCAGTTGGCCCACCGTGATGGATCCAGTGAGGGAACAAATAGTGAATGGAGAACAACACACAGGGGAGCCTCTCAGCTTGAGGATGCAACCGTCGGTTACACGTTGATTCGGGTTGTGCCCCAGCAATCTGGACACATGGCCTGGAGCACAACGAGATGAGTCGCACCAGACACTTCAGGTTACATGAAGCAGAGTAGCAATTCTCTACCTCCCTGGAAATGAGGCACTATGTACGGCAGACCTTGATATGTGCTGCACCAGACAATTCCAGTCACACACACAGGCGCAAGTTCCGCAACGCCTCACGAGATAGAATGAGACTCTCTTTGTCCAAGGAGAATGGACCCCACCATCTGCAGCGTCCAGAGCAAGAAGACCTGGATCCGTTTCGAATGCGGAATCAGACCGCAGATCAACACGGGCCTTAGGGCCATAGATGCGCCTTTCATTCACTGAGAAGAGAACGCAGTGGAGACTCTCTCTGTTTCTAGACTTCCTTTGCTGGGTCCATGCAACCAATGCCCATGTGCTCCACCTCTTAACGCTGGCATAGGTCCCTGAATCTGGGGAACTGTGTCAACGTCTTGGAATCTATATCCTCTCACTTCCCAAACAATACATTTAACAGTTCCCTTTTCTTATATATCTCATTGCCGCAGTCGTGCACAGGCAAGGGGAGAGTATGCAAAAGGTGATGGAAGGAATTCATGAATTAATCTCAGCCGCTGGTAATTACTCGGGCCGCATCCCAGCCCTTCGTTATTTTGCATTCCATACCAGCTTAGTTTGGACCCAGCCACATGCTCCAATGAGAGCAGTCCAGCCTGAACTTCCTGGCCACGCCCTCCCGGAACTGGAACATAAGCAGCCCAGGACCGGTTTTTCCCATGTTGTGGGCTCATCAGCAGAATATAGCTTGGTTCCAGTGACAGTGGGTATGAGACCCACTTCTGAGCAGAAAACAATGGATTTAGGCCAAGATCTCTGAGGGGAGGTGAGGATTTGACATTGTTCAGCATTCCGTCCATCAATTGTTCTTTTTGCATTTGTCCCCCCAGTATGACAGGTATGCCCAGACGTGGGTCCTGTGCTCTCAATGACACTGGAATCAAGCTAGCCTGGCTGATGAGGCCTGAAACCGGTACTAGGATGCTTGTTTCCAGTCCAGGGAGGACCTGACCTGGCAGTTCGGGCCGGACTGTTCCCATTGGGCGCAGGGTCAAGACTGATTTGCATTTGGCTGGGTTCAAACTGGAATGGCATGGTGAGCAAAGAAACAATGGATTCTGTGAGTGGGGGGGAAGTGTTTGACTTTGTTCATCATTCCGTCCATCAATTATTCTTTTTGCATTTGTCACCCCAAGTGGGATGGCTATGCCCAGACGTAGTTTCCGTGCCTGTCATGCCACTGGATTCAAGTTATCCTGGCTGATGAGGAGTGATATCCTGAAACCGGTCCTAGGATGCTTATTTACAGTCCAGGGAGGACCTGACCTGGCAGTTCGGGCCGGGCTGTTCCCATTGGGTGCAGGGTCAAGACTGATTTGCATTTGGCTGGGTTCAAACTGGAATGGCGTGGTGAGCAATGAAACAATGGATTCTGTGAGTGGGGGGAAGTGTTTGACTTTGTTCATCTTTCCATCCATCAATTGTTGTTTTTACACGGACAAGGGGGGCTCACTTCCTCAATGTCTGAAAGCAAAAAAATGTATGTTCTGCATATACAAGTGATACTGAATTTGAGGGTACAGATACCATGCATTCAAACAGAAGGGCCAAAAGAAACAACACTTATTTTTTATTTCTGTTTCTCCTTCCACATCAGTAACATTTATGCACTTTTGGTAGCAATGTGGAATACATCTTTTGGAAATACCTTCCAAGTTACTTTCTAACAATATGGACCTAATAAATAACATTAATCATTAAAGATACAAACTTTAATCAACCTGTATAGTTTATATAAATAACGCATATTGAAATACTCATGCCACCACTCAGTTAATTAAACATTCCTACTAACCAACATAACAGGATACCTAAAACAATACCATCTATATATAATAAATATTAGATTAATGTCTACAATGTTTAAATAACGACAGATTACTATACATATTTACAATCATAGGGACTTCAAGTTCATTTGGTTTGTTAAAAGTTTAAATATATTGTTTTGAAAACAGACACCAGGTAATGCATGAGTGTCTTTTGTTCCAAATAAATTAGTTTGGGATTATGAAGGCAGATCCAATGTGACTTTAAAATGGTGAATAATTCTTAGCTTGGTTTGTTGGCTTACACATTAAACATTGTGCTTCTTTCATAACTTTTAAAAATCCAAACAAGTATATGGTGCTGACCAGAGCACAGGTAATACTTTGCTTTACAGAACAATTACTCTTTTCGTAATGAAAGTCAAGTCAGGGTGAAGCTGACCTGCTTACCTTCACTCTGGCAGTGTGTCTGCTTTTCCTTTCACAGTAATTGAAAAGCACTTTCCTGACCCTCAGATTGAACACTGGCTCGTGTTTGCTCTGGAAGCTTTTGTTCACAAAACATTGATGAAGGAGTTACCTCAGCTTCCACAGTAAACCTTTCTTTTCTTACCTGGAAAACCGACAGCTTGATGTGGCTGGTCCCTGCTTCCTTTGTCTGTGATGCGGTTTGTGCCTTCTATTCTTTTTCCTTTTTTTACAACATAAAGTAAATTATGGGTGAGTGGAAAGGAAACACTTCCACTGACCCAGTAGTCACCAAAGGGACCAGTGTATGGTATGTTCATACCCAGGGGCCTGAGGAGAGATTGGGTTGCCCTATTGACACACAAAAATGACAACAAAATTACGCAAAATGCAAATTCATCATTTAGTGCTACATTTTAGTGTCCAATCCATCTGCACGTCAATGATTGGCGCAAAGACGCATTACACGATAACAAAAGCACAAAAGACACAAGCGCCTCAATCCGCAGGCGCTCATGTTCTGGTGTTCGCGATGTTCCTGTGCTCCTGCACTGTACGTTTTGCCTCGAATGGCGGTATAGCTACGCAATGTGGTGTATTGGTGTCATTTTGGTTTTTTTTCATATAACAAGTGTAACCTGAAATTATGCAAATTATACTGGCATAGTTTAAATTTCATTCAGGACTCTCTGCTTCTCAAAGGCACCCTCCAAGCATTATATACTCAGCTATTACTCAACCAATAGAAGTAATGCAGATGTGCCTGTTAGTAACATAAGATGTGTAATATGAACATTTTAGATCAGTCAAAATATACCTTCTGAATCACATTCTTGTAACGTATCTAAATGATTGTTCATTATGGCATTTCTGTAATAACCCACAATGAGGGCCGATTACGATGAGGGTCGGAACGTTTCTGACCACAGGTCAGAGGCTATCCTAGCTTCATCGCGATTTCAGTTTTGACAGCTGCATTACAATGCAGGCTGTCAAAACTGAAACACGCTGGATTCCGACGGGCTCAAGGAGCCTGTCGGCCAATCGGAGACCGGCATGCAATGCCAATGCACGACGTTTCTGCTGTTGAGATTACGATGTTGGTTTCAGACAGACTTTCCATATATGGAAAGCCTGTTAGGAAGCGGCATTGGGGGCACCTAGCAGGGCCCCCTACACTCTGCAGCCTCCTGCAGGGATTCACACAAACTCTCATTTCTCAATCGGAGCTTGTGCTACAAACTGTTTACGGCCACAGCACAAGCTCCCATAGGAAAATGGAAGTTTGCAACCACAACATGTGCGGTCACATTGTAATTAGGTTTGCGGAACCGCTGACCAATGATCGGGTGGTTAACATATCGATAGGGTGTCCCGCCCGACATCGTAATAAGGCACTTAAGGCCCGATTCCGATGCGATTAGGAAAGCATTCCCACCTATGGTCCCATTATGATTCGGTTAAGAAGGCCTCCTAATGACATTTGCTCCTTCCAGATTGGATCGGGAACGTGTCTTCCCGATGAGGGCCAGATTACGATACGGTTAGAAGTCAATGGAAGTCCAACCAAATCGTATTTGGAAGCATCCGGATGCATCATACTTGGTCGGTCGGACACTCCCGATCCAAGTTGGTCGGAAACCATTTCCAAACCGATTTGGTTGGGAAGATTTCCTAACCACATCAGAATCAAGCCCTAAGTGTTATTATATTTAAACGACATGACTAATAATTTATTTCTTGTAATGGACATATTGTTGTGGGTGCAACTACTGCGCCCTCCCATCTGGACTATCTGAATGGATGCTTCATCGACGCACCTCAACATCTCCTCTACAGATCACAACAGATGCAGAATTGCACAGTAAGACTCCTGCATCGACCGTCCTGAGACAACATTAGCCAGACCCTCAGTTTTACACCCTCTCCAATGCTCTCCACCTCCTATCACAGTTTGGGGCTTATTTATTAGAGGCTTGTGCTGCCGTAGCTTGACCTGTTTTTTTTGATGCTCCAGTGGTGCAGACCTCCCCATTTCATATCTATAGGGCCACGCAAAGCCACTTAGCGTGGCCTCCTAGATATGGAGTAAGACAAAGCAGCACAAGTCACCGCGCTGCCTTACTCTGCATCGAGGAGGTGTTCCATGGACATTGCAGTGAATCATTTCCGTGCTGCCCTGTAGTGAGCGCTGCTCTCTCCGCCATCGTATTCTCTTGCTTGCACACCCACGCCTCGCGGCCCCCGCTCCGCGGGTGCCGCTCGAAGGCCAAGTGCTTTGCTGGACTTTGATTGCCTGGACCCCCCCGAGTGCATAGGAGCACCAATGCTGAACTTGCATCTACATCCCAAGGCGTGAGGCGGGACTGCGAGGACCAGCGTGCAGCGCGGCGCTGATCGGCCGCAGCTGGTCCTCTTCCCGCCCCTCCACCTGTTAAAATCACCACGGTGTTTGAGTATCCTGGGAATCATTTCCGTGCTGCCCTGTAGTGAGCGCTGCTCTCTCCGCCATCGTATTCTCTTGCTTGCACACCCACGCCTCGCGGCCCCCGCTCCGCGGGTGCCGCTCGAAGGCCAAGTGCTTTGCTGGACTTTGATTGCCTGGACCCCCCCGAGTGCATAGGAGCACCAACGCTGAACTTGCATCTACATCCCAAGGCGTGAGGCGGGACTGCGAGGACCAGCGTGCAGCGCGGCGCTGATCGGCCGCAGCTGGTCCTCTTCCCGCCCCTCCACCTGTTAAAATCACCACGGTGTTTGAGTATCCTGGGAATCATTTCCGTGCTGCCCTGTAGTGAGCGCTGCTCTCTCCGCCATCGTATTCTCTTGCTTGCACACCCACGCCTCGCGGCCCCCGCTCCGCGGGTGCCGCTCGAAGGCCAAGTGCTTTGCTGGACTTTGATTGCCTGGACCCCCCCGAGTGCATAGGAGCACCAACGCTGAACTTGCATCTACATCCCAAGGCGTGAGGCGGGACTGCGAGGACCAGCGTGCAGCGCGGCGCTGATCGGCCGCAGCTGGTCCTCTTCCCGCCCCTCCACCTGCTCTTCCCATATAATCTGCGGCAGCAACGCGCACGCGGGACGCGCGCGGGGCTAAGGCCGGGGCGAAGACCGGGCAAAGAGCGGGCCGTTTAAGGCCGTTCAAGGACGGCAGAGGACGGCCCTGGCCCTGAACCCCTGCCTTTTGGCCCTCAATCATATAACTGCTAAGGTAGGCGGAACTGTGTCCTGTATTTGCGTATTGCAACACCAGCGGCCGCCTTCCAGCTATATCACCATTTTCTATTGTCCCTGCGCTACAGATGTCGGCCATGCGCAATAGAACTAGAAGTTGTACAAAAAAAGCTACGGTGGTAGCACAGGTGACTGGACCCATAGATCTTTTCATTTCACGGGTGAACGAGACTATTGACCAAAGAATTGTTTTATTGGAAAAAAGAGTCTCCATGGATCTTGCGAATGCCAAGCGCTCATCCTTGGGTTCTCTTGCAAATGCTAAATCACCCGCCCTGCAGTCATCGAACAATTGTTCTCTACCCTTAACCATGCCTACTACTAGTGCTCTGACTGTACCGAATGCTGTTGATTTATCGGTTGCCCTATCAGACTCAGATCCGTCTTTTGTCGATCTGGAGGTCACACCAGATCTAGAAGCCTGTCAGTCACCTGGCAAAGCGGCGCCGAGTCTGAGTGGGTTTAATGATGTGGAAACAGCTCCTGCACCTACAGACTCTGGGGGAAGGGTTACCAATCCCCCAAAAGTTATATCCAAGAGTAAAAACAAAGTAAAAGTTGCAGTTAGGAACCATAATCTGATTTCACCTACCCCGCAACTGGCATCAGGTATTCCCTGCTGGGTGCAAAACATGGTAACAGATTTAAAATTGGACCTCGAAGCCACAATAGCAGCACAAATTAAGCCTTTAACTTCTAAACTTGACAGGCTTACGTCTTTAATACACTCGAAATGGCCACATAAAACGAACGGGCAAAGGCCTGATCAGCCACAAGGGATCACAGAAGCAGCCCCTAAATGCTCATCTTGTGTCCAGCCTCCTAAAGATGTATTAAATAACGCTCAAGTAACTATAGCCCCCGGGAATCCAGTTTTATCTCATCTGTCGCAAACAGGGAATAATTCTGTTCAATCCACAGCTTTATCTACTCCGAAGGTGGTGGGTTCTATTCTGACTCACCAACACCCTGTCGTTGGTAACAAAACCACTACTCCTCAAGTAAAAGATGTTGTAGGAAAATCTAATACCCCTTTAGTACCTCTTCCTACAAACAAGACTGAAGGTCCTAAGCCAAAGCAGGCACGTTTTAAGTCAATTAATCTGCCACCAGAAGTCTCCCCTTTTGTGGTCGTGTTGACAGCAGTTCCCCCGCTGAAGGAGGGAGCAAAAGAATCTTTTGTTGAGCTAAGAAACAAATGTGCCCAATGGCTCCACTTACATAAACCTCTACCTAACAATATGAACGGTGAAATCCTTACTGTGCGTAGAGGGGACTGGGTGGGCAGAAGCAAGAAAACAATAGTAGGGGATGTAATTACAGTTAATTTTAGGGATATAGGGGCAGCTAGTTATATATGTAATGCACCCAACAGTGGTCCTGCAACTCAAATCAATCCACTCCCCTTGTCTTATTTTTTTCCGATGCCATCAAGACCAAATCCTCCTTGTCCCACTTTTCAAAGTAACAGAGGATCTGTGTATCCCCCGCATCATGCTACTAAACCCTGGCAGCAACCACCACACCCTTCTTCTTTTTTTCCACATTATGCTAATCTTCAGCAGCAGCCATTACATGCTTTGTCTTTTCCCCCGCACCATGTTAATCCTCAATGGCAACAACCTCCCCATTTTCCACCACCTTTATTTCAGCCTGCCCATCAGTGGCAGCAACCTTTTCAGCCCTTACAACCAGTTAAGTCCCAGTGGCAGCAAACATGGCAGGACTTGCCCCCTTCCCAAGATCCCTTGTACTCACAATTTGCCCATCCTAACAGATATGCTGCGTTAGACGAGGTAGATTGACTCAGCTCTGCTGAAGCTTTGGTTTTAAACATCTCTATGTCTTATTTAGATATGGAAAGTGTTCCCCCAGTCACACCTTTACCCGCACCTCCTGAATTCCCAATGGTGTCATCGCTAATACCCGTCTCGCATATAGAAAATAGGGATAGCCTTGATGCATGTACACCTTCTGTTACTCCCAGATTAAGCCCAGATATCAATCCCCGGGAAGATGGTCCTATTCTATCACGTGGAATTCAGCCAGAGTCGACTATTGTTGGCGATTCTGGTAAACCAGCAGGGCTCTCTCTTGTTTCCTGGAACATTGCTGGCCTTGCCAGCAAACTAGGTACACCGTTCTGGACTAGATTTATGGGGGAGGGATTGGACCTGATCTTGTTGCAGGAAACGTGGTGTCTGGACCCCATTAACATCGAAGGGTACGCATCCTACTGTCTTAAAGCCACCAAATCTAGCTCGGGCAGGGCTAAGGGGGGCCTTTTGATGCTTTTATCCACTAAGCTGTGTGATTGTACGGTCAAAAGCAGCACGACAGTTGGGACCCATAGTCAAGTCATAAGGGTGGAGTGCAGGAAGAGTATTGATTTAGTTGTAGTAAATTTCTACAACAATATCTTTGATGCCACCAGAGGAGATATTCTACCGCCTCTAGAAAGGGAAATTGCCAAGGCCTTGGGTATTTCGAAAAGAAAGGCCGAGGTTGTCTGGGCAGGGGATTTTAACTTGCAGCCCTGCCATTTGTCTAACGGGAACATCTGTGGCTTTGGAGCAGCTATGAGTAGTCAATGGGGGGGTTTGGGAGTGAGGGAGGATTCTCCTCACTTCCAACATTGCAGTTACGGTTCTACACTAAATAACATGCTAGTCACACTAGACATGACCCTGTTAAACTGTAACATAAACAACCAGGCAATAACATGCCCCACATTTACAGGCAGAGATGCAGGATCATTTATAGATCATATTCTTTTGTCTAGCAGTGGAGACTTTACAGATTTGTATGTAAACGAAGAAAGTCTCAGTGACCATAACAGCATTCGTGTTACCCTCCTAGGGCATGGTACCTCGACAGTTTCAGGCGAAAAATGCTCAACTGACCTAGTACCTATAAGACCGAAGGGTCTAAGGATTAAATGGACTGGATTTAATTCTAAGGTTAAGCAGAAGGAGGTTCTTACTAGCTGTAAGAACCAAATTAGTTCCTGTCTAGATAATGACTGTGATTCAGGCTGCTTATTAGCTCACTTTGTCTCCATGAACAGTATTATTGACGGTATTTTTACTAAGGCCCCGTCATCCAATAGTGGTCTGAAGCAGGGGTGGTTTGATAAGACCTGTATAGTCGCCCTCCGAGAACTAAAGAAAGCTTTAGGTACCAAACCACGTGATAAGAAGGATATACAATATTTTAGGGCTAGATATAAAATAGCACTTAATACTAGGAAAAGGGTATTACAGACTGAGGCGTGGGATAAGTTGAAGGAAGCAGCCGAGACCAAAAACTGCAAACTTTATTGGGAAACAATTAACAGCCCTTTTCTCAATAAAGAAGATGTTCCAGAACTAACATCTTATGTGGCATGCAGTGATTGGGTCAGTCACTTTTCTAAAATTTTTAATCCAGAAGGGTTATCCCCTGAGTCATTGTCATCTGAGTCTACCCCTTGGCTACCCCTCCCGTTGGGAATAACATTAGAAGAAAGCCATGAAGCAATTTCTATTAGCAAAGGAGGCAAGGCCCCTGGCCCTGATGGGGTCCCGCTGGATTTATACAAAGATGAACCAGTTCTGTGGGCTCCCATCCTGGCGAGGATATTTAATTGTGCGGCAGAAACTAATTTCCCGTCTACTTGGGGTCAATCGGTTATTATCCCTTTACATAAGAAAGGTAATAAATCAGAGGCCTCTAACTACCGGCCAATTTCATTATTGGACGCCTCTGTAAAGGTAATGAGTAGGATTTTGCTCAAAAGGCTGGAAGATTGGGCAACTGATTTTAATATTTTAACTAGAGTCCAATATGGCTTTCGGAAAGGTTTGGGCACATTGGATCAATGTGTAAATTTGGACCTTTTGATTAATAAATATACTGTGGCTAAAAATGGCAACCTCTTTTTATGTTTTGCTGATTTGAGCAGCGCTTTTGATTTGGTTAACCATGCCATTCTTTGGGAGGTTTTACTTGATGCAGGGGCTCCGAGGGAAATTGTTCATTTCTTAGCTAGACTTTACGAAAAACTCTCCTGTAAGGTCCGCTATGGCACCCTTGGCGAATGCACCCCGTTTTTCAAAGTGTCTCGGGGCATACGCCAGGGATGTGTTTTGGCCCCGCTTTTATTTTCCCTTTTTATTAATGATGTCGACCGTTCCTTGGTTGACACCCCAGCAGACGCCCCCCTGATTGGTGGTAAACCTGTCCCGCTGTTACTTTACGCGGATGACGCTGTTCTCTTATCCCGAACACAGATTGGCCTCCAGCGCCTAATCGATAATTTTATGCAGTTTATTCAAGTTAGGCGGCTCCGCGTGAACAAAACCAAGACGTATGTTATGTCATGCGGTCGGGCAGCTAAGCAGTCAAAGCATACTTTTTTCCTGGATAAGGAAAAGTTGACTCATGTTAAGTCCTTTTGTTATCTAGGAATTACATACAACAATAGCGGGTCTTGGACCTCGGAATTTGATTCTATCAGACTAAAAATGCTGCGGTCTACTAGCAGTATTTTTCGCTTTGCCTCTAAACTTGGCTCACGAAGCATTTTAGACATGATGAACATATACAATGTTTGTTGTGTCTCCTCTGCACTGTATGGGGCAGGTGTATGGGGCCACAGCGAGGGTTGATCCCTGCAGAAGGAGGAAAATAAGTTTCTAAGGAGGTTGTTATGCGTTCCCCCTTCTGCCTCCGTTCAACTGATCCATGAAGAGGTCGGGGTCGAGTTCATTTCTGACTTAGCAGCAGTCCGGCCACTCTTATTGTGGCGTTCTATTTGGGCTAAGCCAGAGACTCGATTCACTCAGGATATTATTCTTGACTGTATAGGCTTGGACCACTCTTTACGCATACAGTGGTTGAGATACATTCACCGTTGGTATCTCCTTCTTTTTAATATCGATGTGTTCCGTGAGCCTGAAGAGGTTGTTTCTATCTCAAAAAAAGAAATTAAGACAACGTTTTTAAACTTTCGAAAGGCAGAGCGAGATAAAATTTCTGGTAATCTTACTACCGTGAAATTTTATAAAGATTTGAATTTATCTTCGGGGTTCCAACCCTATCTTGTGTACGTGACCCGTCCCTCTCATCAGTATGTTTTAACACGTGTCAGATTGGGTATTGTTCACCATCTGGTTGCATTTCCAAACACAAGAACCAGTTCAGAGACATCCTGCCCGTGCGATAGTTTTTCTCGCCAGAGTAGTTGCCACTTTTTACTTTTCTGTAAATTTTTTCATTCTCTTAGGCTAAAATACCTTAAACCGATTTTTATTAAGTATAATATTTGTACTACAGAAACTGCACTGATACTTTTATCCTCATTAGAGAATGAGGAGATCTGCTTTTTTCTGGCTACTTTTATTTTGAAGTGTACAGCTGCCAGGAAAAGTATTGTATTATAACATTTCTTATACTTACCTGTCTGTACCTATGTTATACAGCTGCCAGGAATTGTATTATGCTGCTATTACCTTTTACATTCCTGTCTGTATATATATGTTTCCACGTTTTATATCAATTTTTGTAATTAAGGTATTATTTTTATCTGTTTATGTCCACAGTATATTATGATTATTTAAATTGTTATGCACAGCTGCCAGGAAAGGCCTACTAAGTAAACCTTACTGATTTCCTGTCTGCTCATTTATGAATGTCTTGCATTTTTGTAACAGTATGTTGACCTAAAATGGCAAGATTACTTTTTAATTGTTGCACTCCAGCCTTTGCACATCTTCCTACCCCCTTTCTTATAAGTGTTCATATGGTGATTTTAAATATTCTAATTATGTATCTTTTTGCTTGTATGATTTGTATGTACAAATCGAATAAAAGCTTTTTGAATCTGAATCTGACATTGCAGTGAATCCAAATCCATAGAGAAATATTTTTATTTTTCCTCATTTTTTCTTCTTTCCTTGTGTACTGCGTTCTAAAGGTGCCTCGTCCTGCACAAAAACAATCCTGCATGAAACACAGACACCCGTGCACAATGGCTCAAGGGTCTGTGCGTTGGCGCTAAGCAGCCTATTGTGCTCCAGCACTGGGGAAAAGGACAAGAATGCTCTGTATTGCATAAGTACAGCCCATTCCCGCCCTTTCATATTGGCGTAGGGCAGTGCAGTAAGACGCCTCCCAGAGCTGCCTTACCCAATTTACCGTAAATGAGGCCCTTCATATGGAATAAGACCATCCTTCCACCAGACGCAGATCTGAACATCCCACCTAAATTATGCAGCATAGTGTGGGATATTATGTGGTAGTGTTCATTTGTCATCTTGTTACTGAAACACATATTAATACTGTAGGGGAAAAAGTGGCACCACTTTAGTACAAATTTAGCAACCGAATACAGCAACCAGCAATTGATCTGTGAACAGTTAACCTTTGCAAACGGTCTGCAGCTGCTCAGTTGTGGTGTTTTTCGGTTTTTTTTTTGGCTTCCACAAAAAACAGTTTTTTGTTGAAATCTGTGAACTATGCAACAGGTGGTAATTTGTGCTGCAAGTGCTGTAAATCCATAATCATGTGGAAAACACCGCTGCCTGAGAATCGAATAATTCTAGTGGCCCTGGTCATACATCACAAACTCTCACTGACGTAGCTATGCCTGCCAGCTACTTCAGTCTAAGCAACATCTTTAATTCTCGTGTTTTCACATGCGGCACATTCATAGTGCACAGCCCCATACTAAGAACAGCCTCTTAATGCAGTGCCGCATTATGGCTCTCCACCCTCCAGGAGCTCACCTGCAGAAGCACCAGGCAACACTGCCCACATAGAGGTGTCACCAACCAACCCCCTCCCATCCACCAGGAGCTCACCTCCAGAAGCACCAGGCAACACTGCCCGCATAGAGGTGTCACCAACCAACCCCCTCCCATCCACCAGGAGCTCACCTGCAGAAGCACCAGGCAACACTGCCCACATAGAGGTGTCACCAACCAACCCCCTCCCATCCACCAGGAGCTCACCTCCAGAAGCATCAGGCAACACTGCCCACATAGAGGTGTCACCAACCAACCCCCTCCCATCCACCAGGAGCTCACCTCCAGAAGCATCAGGCAACACTGCCCACATAGAGGTGTCACCAACCAACCCCCTCCCATCCACCAGGAGCTCACCTCCAGAGCACCAGGCAACACTGCCCACATAGAGGTGTCACCAACCAACCCCCTCCCATCCACCAGGAGCTCACCTCCAGAAGCATCAGGCAACACTGCCCACATAGAGGTGTCACCAACCAACCCCCTCCCATCCACCAGGAGCTCACCTCCAGAAGAACCAGGCAACACTGCCCACATAGAGGTGTCACCAACCTACCCCCTCCCATCCACCAGGAGCTCACCTCCAGAAGCATCAGGCAACACTGCCCGCATAGAGGTGTCACCAACCAACCCCCTCCCATCCACCAGGAGCTCACCTCCAGAAGCATCAGGCAACACTGCCCGCATAGAGGTGTCACCAACCAACCCCCTCCCATCCACCAGGAGCTCACCTCCAGAGCACCAGGCAACACTGCCCACATAGAGGTGTCACCAACCAACCCCCTCCCATCCACCAGGAGCTCACCTCCAGAAGCATCAGGCAACACTGCCCGCATAGAGGTGTCACCAACCAACCCCCTTCCATCCACCAGGAGCTCACCTCCAGAAGCATCAGGCAACACTGCCCGCATAGAGGTGTCACCAACCAACCCCCTCCCATCCACCAGGAGCTCACCTCCAGAGCACCAGGCAACACTGCCCACATAGAGGTGTCACCAACCAACCCCCTCCCATCCACCAGGAGCTCACCTCCAGAAGCACCAGGCAACACTGCCCACATAGAGGTGTCACCAACCAACCCCCTCCCATCCACCAGGAGCTCACCCCCAGAAGCATCAGGCAACACTGCCCGCATAGAGGTGTCACCAACCAACCCCCTTCCATCCACCAGGAGCTCACCTCCAGAAGCACCAGGCAACACTGCCCACATAGAGGTGTCACCAACCAACCCCCTCCCATCCACCAGGAGCTCACCTCCAGAAGAACCAGGCAACACTGCCCACATAGAGGTGTCACCAACCAACCCCCTCCCATCCACCAGGAGCTCACCTCCAGAAGAACCAGGCAACACTGCCCGCATAGAGGTGTCACCAACCAACCCCCTCCCATCCACCAGGAGCTCACCTCCAGAAGCACCAGGCAACACTGCCCGCATAGAGGTGTCACCAACCAACCCCCTCCCATCCACCAGGAGCTCACCTCCAGAAGCATCAGGCAACACTGCCCGCATAGAGGTGTCACCAACCAACCCCCTCCCATCCACCAGGAGCTCACCTCCAGAAGCATCAGGCAACACTGCCCACATACAGGTGTCACCAACCAACCCCCTTCCATCCACCAGGAGCTCACCTCCAGAAGCATCAGGCAACACTGCCCGCATAGAGGTGTCACCAACCAACCCCCTCCCATCCACCAGGAGCTCACCTCCAGAGCACCAGGCAACACTGCCCACATAGAGGTGTCACCAACCAACCCCCTCCCATCCACCAGGAGCTCACCTCCAGAATCACCAGGCAACACTGCCCACATAGAGGTGTCACCAACCAACCCCCTCCCATCCACCAGGAGCTCACCTCCAGAAGCACCAGGCAACACTGCCCACATAGAGGTGTCACCAACCAACCCCCTCCCATCCACCAGGAGCTCACCTCCAGAAGCACCAGGCAACACTGCCCACATAGAGGTGTCACCAACCAACCCCCTCCCATCCACCAGGAGCTCACCTCCAGAAGTACCAGGCAACACTGCCCACATAGAGGTGTCACCAACCAACCCCCTCCCATCCACCAGGAGCTCACCTCCAGAGCACCAGGCAACACTGCCCACAACCAACCCCCTCCCATCCACCAGGAGCTCACCTCCAGAAGTACCAGGCAACACTGCCCACATAGAGGTGTCACCAACCAACCCCCTCCCATCCACCAGGAGCTCACCTCCAGAGCACCAGGCAACACTGCCCACATAGAGGTGTCACCAACCAACCCCCTCCCATCCACCAGTGGCCAAAGTGCATTTAAAATGGATGGGGACTGTGATACTGAGCGCAATGGCGGCGTCATTAGAGGCTTGACTAAAAACAAATATATAAATTATGTAACTTTTTTCAGTCTTTCACCTTTAGGTAACTAGATATAAAATAGTTAATGCACTGCACGAGAGAGTCACTGAATTGAATGCAGGTTGGTGCAGTGGAGAATAGTGACTTGTGTATGTTTAGTGCTACGAAGTCCCTGTCTGTGACAGAAAGCACTGTGAACATGCAAGTCATTATGTTAAACTTGCATTACACACCGTATAAGACAGGCTGCTAAAAAATGTGCAAAAAGGTTTAAGATAAAAAAAGTGTTTGCAAAACATAGATTTTAGTAATACATAGACTGTACATAGTGCATATTTTTTATAATTCTGTTTTAAAACCACACACTTCACAGCTTAGCTGGCAGTTTCCTTACAATAGCTCTCAAAAATAATAAATGAGGTCACCAGGAAGCTTCAAGTGATCCCATCAGTTAAAGCAAATACCAGCTCCAAACAGCATTTACATTTGCAGATTGACCAGTTCAGCACATTTACATTTCTGTCAGGCAGCAGCACCCTGGCAGGAGGGCTTGTTTAGCTGTCTGCCCCTCTCTCGGGGCCGGATTCACAGAACTAACTTAAGACAAAATCCTAAACTTACTGCTTTTGGTATTCACAGAAGGTATTTAGTAGTAGTAAAGTTAGGATTTTGTCTTAAGTCTGTCTTAAGTCTGTCTTAAGTCAGTACTAAGTCTGTCTTAAGTCAGTACTAAGTCTGTCTTAAGTCTGTCTTAAGTCTGTCTTAAGTCTGTCTTAAGTCAGTCCTAAGTTTGTCTTAAGTTTGTCTTAATACTGTCTTAAGTCTATCTTAAGTCTGTTTTAAGTCTGTCTCAAGTCAAACTTTAAGACAAAATCCTAACTTTACTAATACTAAATGCCTTCTGTGAATACCAAAAGTAGTAGGACAGACTTAAGAACAGACTTAAGACAGACTTAAGACAGTCTTAAGACAAATGTAGGACAGACTTAAGAACAGACTTAAGACAGACTCAAGACAGTCTTAAGACAAATGTAGGACAGACTTAAGAACAGACTTAAGACAGACTTAAGACAGTCTTAAGACAAATGTAGGACAGACTTAAGAACAGACTTAAGGCAGACTTAAGACAGTCTTAAGACAAATGTAGGACAGACTTAAGACAAACTTAAAACAAACTTAAGACAAGCTTAAGACAGACTTAGGACAGACTTAAGACAAACTTAAAACAAACTTATGACAAACTTAAGACAGTCTTAAGACAGACTTAAGACAAAATCCTAACTTTACTGCTACTAAATGCCTTCTGTGAATACCAAAAGTAGTAAGTTTAGGATTTTGTCTTAAGTTAGTTCTGTGAATCGGGCCCTCAGTTTCACAGCACAGGAGGCTCAAACCGCCCTGGGATGGTTGTCTTTCCACAGAAAGTCAAAAAGGCGGGCAACAGTTTTTCTAAAATTAGAAAAGTATGAACCTGTCGCGCCCCTCACACCCCCCACCCCCACTTCAACCACTGCCAGCCACACACGTATGGACCTGCTCTCTCGCAGGGGAACAGAGCTTCAGGGCCATGCTGGTGGCAGCTTGCACTATCTGTGTGCAATGACAATAAGAAGATAGCTCAGTGAGTTCATACTTCCACTGAATAAACAGAAATCTACAGGCTGTCATCCCAGCAGTGTCAACTCAGCCGTTCATCCTTCTGAGGTGGATTTAATGAGCACATCTGCAGTGCATAGTTATGGAAAACGTTTAATGCATTCCTGAAGACACTTGTCTGGTGGCGAGGGTACGGCAGCAGTAATACTACATTTTCATCTTGATCAATAAATAACACAAAATAAAAACCAGCTCACCCGCCATTCCAGTTCGACACAAGTCCCTTCCGATTCTTTAAAAGAGGTCATCAGACGCAGTTTCCTTTTCCGATTGGTGGAAATATCTGCATGTATGCTTATCTGTGAAGTACTCTGTAGTGCACATGTACCTGTTGTACTGAGGAAATAGATCACCAACAAAATGTCGAAACCAGCACAATCGTGTAACACAAATATCATATCAGACATATCGCTTACAAAAGTATTGTGCCCCTATCCTTGTAATTGGTAAGTAAAACATTTTTTTTACAAATATTCTTTCACACTAATATTGTAAAATATATATATATATATATATATATATATATATTTATATACATAGTGTTCTTTACATCAATATATAGTTTAAAGTAGTAAACATTAAATATTTCAATATATACCATTATGATAATGTTGATATGTTACTATATCTCACTACTATTTAATTCTGTTTATAAATATGTACTCATATAAATACATATGTATTTATGTATATATGAAGATACATAGACATATTATTATCTATAGCAACAATTATTAAAAATAAATATTTTACATCATATCATTTTTATGAACTGTTCTAAAAAGCACTATATATATATATATATATATATATATATATATATATATATATATATATATATCTCATATATGAAACATAAAAAAATAACAATTCACAACCAAAAGATTTAAAAAATTCCCAACCAATCAAATGAAAAATAGTAAAAACTAAAAAACACATTTACAAAAAATATTATACAGTTTCAAAACAAATAAACATATAAACAAACAATATGAAATTAAAATTATGAACACATGTTAATAATAAATATATTTAACCAGTAATATGAACTGTATTAAGGTCTGGGAATAATAGCTATACTATTCCCACTCCAGTTTATAGAACTGATGAGGAAGTGTAGGACTTTGGAGGGGTGAAGTGTGTTATTCCCACTCCAAACAGCACAATAGTTAGGAAAGCATTGGACTTTGCTGATGAATTACTCCACACAGGAGTTGTAGGCAAACACTTCTTCATTCCTCTGCATACACTCACACACTGCACATTATCTCAAACTCAACGTCAGCCACACCCCAACACCTCCCCGCACATGGCCTAGTTCCTGTTCAGAGTCCGCCCTCGAACCACGCGGGTTCTAATGCGTATAGCATCAATATGGTACAAATAATACACAATATTATTGAATACTCATTGTTGTATCCACCTAAGAAGCATGAAGGGCGAATGGGCCCGTGCCTTCAGGTTACTCGCAGGTTGCGGCAGCTGGCCGTAAGCCCACTGAGCTACCCAAGAGCTTCACACCTCTCCCTTCCCTGCAAGATTTGGCACACACCTGTGTTTGTCACTGGTGTCACTGGTGCCAATGGGTGCACAAGACAGGACAGGTTGGTTCAGGGGATACCAGGCGCTTCGCACACGTTGATTTATTCGGGTTTCTTCCTCTCAAGGCCCATGTGCTGCTCGTGTGTGCTGGGGGGCTGCCAGGCTGCACATCTGTGGCCAGCTGCTTTTAATGTCCGCATTTCATCCTGACAGAGGGCCTTAGGTATTCATAATTCACAATTATTATCAACTGTAGCTCTCTGGCCGCCGCCTGTGTGTGGTTTTGCCTGTTTCTTGCTGTTCATTTATAATGCGCTGCTTCATTCGCTGTTCCTTCTTTTCAATAATGTTTGATGTTCCCAATAAATTGTCCCGGGCCCTGCGCGCCTCCGAGGCAGGGTCCTGGAGCCTGGCGGTGCTGGGGGCAGAGGACAGACCGACGCTGAGCCGATGGCTCAGCGAGATGATGCTCGTTGCTGACACCTGGTACTGTCCCGTCCGACTCAGCCTTTCATCCTTCTGAGGGAGGTAAGCTGAACACCATGGAATGAAGGACCTCCAACACCGGATATTCACAGCGCCTACTCTGCTGTGCCCCCCCCCCCCCACTTCCCTCAGATGAAGGCCAGACTGGGGGTCGTTTTCAGGGGGTTCTTGAACTCCCTGCAGTGGGGGTTGGCTCTTAGCCTTTGGTTGGGGTCTTCCAGTCACACCAGGCACCCCAAGTGTCTGCCCCACATTTCACTCCTTGAAACATCACTTGTTCATCTGAGGGGCCAACAAAGACATCGGGGGTTGGGGGGTGGGGGTGGGGGGTTGGAGGGGAGGGGGAGAGAGTGTCTAGTGAGAGGCCAGCTCCTGGAGGTCAGTGGGAAGACAGGAGCTGGAGTTTAATCCCGGCATCGACCAGGAGCGAGTGGAGGGCTTTAAGAGCAGGTCTGACGTAGTCCTGCTTCCGGAGGTTAAGGCACGTCTGCCTGCCTGGTTCTGGCTGCCTGGTTCAGGATGCTTGGTTCAGACTGCCTGCTTCCAGCTGCCTGGTGCTGGCTGCTTGGTTCTGGCTGCCTGGAGCTAGCTGCCCTGGTGTGGCTGCCTGCTTCCATGTGCCTGGTTCTGGCTGCCTGGTTCAGGATGCTTGGTTCAGACTGCCTGCTTCCAGCTGCCTGGTGCTGGCTGCTTGGTTCTGGCTGCCTGGAGCTAGCTGCCCTGGTGTGGCTGCCTGCTTCCATGTGCCTGGTTCTGGCTGCCTGGTTCAGGATGCTTGGTTCAGACTGCCTGCTTCCAGCTGCCTGGTGCTGGCTGCTTGGTTCTGGCTGCCTGGTGCTGGCTGCCTGGTTCAGGATGCTTGGTTCAGACTGCCTGCTTCCAGCTGCCTGGTGCTGGCTGCTTGGTTCTGGCTGCCTGGTGCTGGCTGTCTGGTTCAGGATGCTTGGTTCAGACTGCCTGCTTCCAGCTGCCTGGTGCTGCCTGCCTGGTTCTGGCTGCCTGGTGCTGGCTGCTTGGTTCTGGCTGCCTGGTGCTAGCTGCCTTGGTGTGGCTGCCTGCTTCCATGTGCCTGGTTCTGGCTGCCTGGTTTGGCTGCCTGGTTCAGACTGCCTGCTTCCAGCTGCCTGGTTCTGGCTGCCTGGTTCTGGCTGCCTGGTGCTGGCTGCTTGGTTCTGGCTGCCTGGTGCTAGCTGCCTTGGTGTGGCTGCCTGCTTCCATGTGCCTGGTTCTGGCTGCCTGGTTTGGCTGCCTGGTTCTGGCTGCCTACTTCCGGCTGTCTGGTGCTTGCTGCTTGGTTCTGGCTGCCTTGTGCTATCTTTAGTCATCAACGGTATCAAGAAAACATTGTACCGAGCGCCTGGTTTATTCAAATGTGCATTGGGTGTGAGAAGCAGCCCTCTAGACAATTGCATTAAATAGGGGATATGAGATTGCGATTGTTTATTCACTGTACTAAATACACTGTGTGCAGTATCATACCTGTGACAGCAAGGAACATGTCCACGACTAAGCTACATCAGGGCTCCTACGTGCTGAAGTCGCCATCATAGTGTGATTGAGTGAGAGGTTTATTAGTACCCTATGGTGACGTGAGTGACTGGCTGACTACTGTTGCTTCAGGGAAACGAAGTCCCACAGTAGAAATGGCACTTGTTCCATTTTCCTTCCACCAGAGCGGTGCTCCGTGTACCTGAGCTGAAGCCAGGTGAGGTGGGGCTGTTCCCTCCTGCCGCAAAGGTGAGTGAGCATGGAATCAATGTATACATGGGGTAGACATGTTTGCCCATTGTGGCTGGCATGCACAAGCTGGCTTAATAAACGGGTTAATAGATCCAAATATTTCAGAGCAATACCACTGATATTGACTGTGGTTTGTTTGTCTGTCTTTCTTTTTATGTATCTGGGATTTTGTCCAACGGACCATTGCATCTACATTGAACTGTGAAGTCAGGAGGACGATAATATATCACACTCTCAGGTGATATTATTCCTTTTATTATTTTTATTTAGCAGTAGCATTAATGGTCCTGAAGAAGCAGCAGGAGACCACGTGGCTCCGGTAGTCTGCAGAAACATGTCGACCTAAGATACTCATTAGTAGCTATTTGTTACACTACTATTTGCACTGTTTTTATTGATTTGGGACTGAAGGAGTGCAGAATAAAGTTTTTTTCCTCCTTCACTACCCAATTTTAATGTATCCCACTTTTCACTGATTCACCTTTTCACTTTAGTTTGCACTGCTACTCAGATGTCCACAGACACACTCCCATACTTTACTATCTATCACTGGTATACCCGCTTCAGATTAGGTTCAAGACATCTGCCTATCTGCTGTGGGTATGTTACCTTCAGAGTGTGAAGGATCCCAGATGATGAAGGGCGGTCTCGGTCGATGACTGATGGGAATTCTTTCACATTGAAGGAATACCTTAGGCATGATTTCACTTGTCTTTGAATAAGCTAAGCTTTCTTTTTCCTCCACACAGATACATATCAAGTTAGCTCATTTGACCCACTGCTACTTTTTGTTGGTGTAATTGCCTTGTGCTAGCTGCCTGGTTCTTGCTGCCTGCTTCCGGCTGCCTGTTGCTGGCTGCCTGGTTCAGGCTGCCTGCTTCCGGCTGCCTGCTTCCGGCTGCCTGGTGCTGGCTGCCTGGTTTAGGCTGCCTGCTTCCAGCTGCCTGGTTCTAGCTATTTGCTTCCCGCTGCATGGTGCTGGCTGCCTGCTTCAGGCTGCCTGTTTCCAGATGCCTGGTGTTGGCTGCTTGTTTCTGACTGCCTGGTGCTAGGTGCCCGGTTCTGGCTGTTTGCTTTCAGCTGCCTGTTGGTGACTGCCTGGTTCTGGCTGCCTGCTTCCAGCTGCCTGGTGCTGGCAGCCTGGTTCTGTCTGCCTGGTGCTGGCTGCCTGATTCTGGCTGCCTGGTGCTAGGTGCCCGGTTCTGGCTGTTTGCTTCCAGCTGCCTGGTTCTAGCTATTTGCTTCCCGCTGCATGGTGCTGGTTGCCTGCTTCAGGCTGCCTGTTTCCAGATGCCTGGTGCTGGCTGCTTGTTTCTGACTGCCTGGTGCTAGGTGCCCGGTTCTGGCTGTTTGCTTTCAGCTGCCTGTTGGTGACTGCCTGGTTCTGGCTGCCTGTTTCCAGCTGCCTGGTGCTGGCAGCATGGTTCAGGCTGCCTGGTTCTGGCTGCCTGGTGCTGGCTGCCTGGTTCTGCTTGCTTGGTTCAGGCTTCCTGCTTCCAGCTGCCTGATTCTGGCTTCCTGCATTCAGTTTCTTGCGAGACCATTGAACAATGATAGTCTAATGGTTGAGGCTTGGAAAGGCCAGGCCTCCAGTTATCTCAATTGTGTGTTCACTTTGGAGAAGCGTGAGAACCTTTGTGTGGAGAGAGCGGCATGTTCACACTCTTTGCCACAGTATGGATTTGGGGAGCAATTTGATCTTCAAAGTTCCTCTCTTTTGATGAGGCTTGCAGGCAGGTAAGCAGGGGTGCAGCAGCATCAGGCTCACTGACCACCAACATCTGTCTTGGCTCTGTTCACGCACAGGTACCTCTGCTTCACCCAGTGGACACGTGGCCAACACGCGGACAGGCCAATTGGAGCCTCTGGTTCTCTTTCACGCTGGAAGTAAATGTAAATGTAAATGTGTGTGTCTTGTAAAGCGCACTGCGACCCGGAGGCGTCCTGGCGCTATAGACCGCTGGGGAACTCGTCCTGGCTTTCCCTGTGAGATGTTCCCTACTGGGTATCTCCAGGTGAAACCAGGCATCCCCGGCGTTTGTGGGGGGCCGTTGTGGAGATGAGGCAAGGTAATGCCCAGAGTTGCTGAGTGTGATCCCTGGTTTGAGTAGGCACCGAGGCGAGAATTAGCGAGTCCGCTGACCCTGGTTCACGGCCCTGCCGCGTCGGGAATTGAACCCTGGTCCCAGGCTGTCCTCTGCTTCCGGGTCTGCTGCCTCTAACCAGTGAGCCACACCACTCCAATCCAGTGGATTTGGGAGTCATCAGTGCACATTGGAAGCTCCCCTGGTACTGCCCAGGGAGGTCTAACAAGGGCTCAGGTGGATGCTGAAGGGGGGGAGGAGGGGGTGGCACCAGAGGGGAGACTTTTGAGGAAGCCACAATTCACTGAAAGAGAAGATGATTCAACTGGTCCAGTTCTGACTTGCTGCCTGTGGTTGGTGAGGAAGGATTCGACTGAGTGCAGCACAGACCCAGAGGTCCCAGCCCAATGTCCACGTCTTCCGACATGTGTTGTTTGGTACAGGGAGTCACTCCACAAGTGTTGTGTGGTGGACGGTGTCACTGGTGATTGAAGCAGTTTATTGTCCTCATCCCAGAGGTCTTTGCCCGATGTCCACGTCTCCTCACAGGTGTTGCGTGGTAGACGGTGTCACTGGCCACAGAAAACGTAGATCAAGGCAGAGTGTTGTCCTTATCCAGGGAGAGGATGAGTCTTGTAATCTGGGTCCTTCTAGTAGGTTGTTTTGGAATCCTGAATAAGTGGTGTCATTTACAATGTGGGGAAAGACTGATGGGGGGTTGGTTGGCGGGAGCAGGATCTGAGGGTGTCTAATGGCAGCTCCACTGTTATGCTTGTATTTTTTTTCTTACCAGTGATAAATGTGTGAATCCCTAGCCTGAAGGCTGCTCAACATAGCTACCATTAGGATAGCTTTATAAAGGTTATCTTTCACCTCATGCATCATAAGGATCATTTGGATGTGGTTGCTCAGCGGTGGCTGTGGGTACTCAGAGGTGACTGTGGGTGCTCAGAGGTGGGTGTGGTTCCTCAGGTGTGGCTGTGGTTTCTCAGATGTGGCTGTGGTTTCTCAGAGGTGACTGTGGTTGCTCAGAGGTGGCCGTGGTTGCTCAGAGATAGCTGTGGGTGCTCAGAGATTGCGGCTGTGGATGCTCAGAGGTGGCTGTGGTTCCTCAGAGGTGGCTGTGGTTCCTTAGAGGTGGCTGTGGTTCCTCAGAGGTGGCTGTGGTTCCTCAGAGGTGGCTGTGGTTCCTTAGAGGTGGCTGTGGTTGCTCAGAGGTGGCGGTGGTTGCTCAGAGGTGGCTGTGGTTGCTCAGAGGTGGCTGTGGTTCCTCAGAGGTGGCTGTGGTTCCTCAGAGGTGGCTGTGGTTCCTTAGAGGTGGCTGTGTTTCCTTAGAGGTGGCTGTGGTTGCTCAGAGGTGGCTGTGGTACCTCAGAGGTGGCTGTGGTTCCTTAGAGGTGGCTGTGGTTCCTTAGAGGTGGCTGTGGTTGCTCAGAGGTGGCGGTGGTTCCTCAGAGGTGGGTGTGGTTCCTCAGAGGTGGGTGTGGTTGCTCAGAGGTTGCTGTGGTTGCTCAGAGGTGGCTGTGGTTGCTCAGAGGTTGGCTGTGGGTGCTCAGAGTTGGCTGTGGTTGCTCAGAGGGGGCTATGGTTCCTCAGAGGGGGCTTTGGTTGCTCATAGATGGCTCTGGGTGCTCGGAGGTAGCTGTGGGTGCTCAGAGGTGGCTGTGGACCCTCAGAGGCGGCTGTGGTTGCTCAGCGGTGGCAGTGGTTGCTCAGAGGTGGCGGTGGTTGCTTACAGGTGACCGTGGGTGTTCAGAGGTGGCTGTGGTTGCTCAGAGGTGGCTGTGGATGCTCAGATGTGGCCAGGGTTGCTCAGAGGTGGCCGTGGGTGCTCAGAGGTAGCTGTGGTTCCTCAGAGGTGGCTGTGGGTGCGCAGAGGTGGCTGTGGTTTCTCAGAGGTGGCTTTGGTTGCTCAGAGGTGGCTGTGGTTGCTCAGAGATAGCTGTGGGTGCTCAGAGGTGGCTGTTGTTTCTCAGAAGGGGCTGTGGTGCCTCAGAGGTGGGTGTAGTTGCTCAGAGATGGCTGTGGGTGCTCAGAGGTGGCTGTGGTTCCTTAGAGGTGGCTGTGGTTCCTCAGAGGTGGCTGTTGTTCCGCAGAGGTTGCTGTGGTTTCTCAAAGGTGGCTGTGCATGCTCAGAGGTGGCTGTGGTTGCTGAGAGGTGAGACTTTTGAGGAAGCCACAATTCACTGAAAGAGAAGATGATTCAATTGGTCCAGTTCTGACCTGCTGCCTGTGGTTGGTGAGGAAGGATTCGACTGAGTGCAGCACAGACCCAGAGGTCCCAGCCCAATGTCCACGTCTTCCCACACGTGTTGTTTGGTACAGGGTGTCACTCCACAAGTGTTGTGTGGTGGACGGTGTCACTGGTGATTGAAGCAGTTTATTGTTCTCATCCCAGAGGTCTTTGCCCGATGTCCACGGCTCCCCACAGGTGTTGCGTGGTAGACGGTGTCACTGGCCACAGAAAACGTGGATCAAGGCAGAGTGTTGTCCTTATCCAGGGAGAGGATGAGTCTTGTAATCTGGGTGCTTCTAGTAGGTTGTTTTGGAATCCTGAATAAGTGGCGTCATTTACAATGTGGGGAAAGACTGATGGGGGGTCGGTTGGCAGGAGCAGGATCTGAGGGTGTCTCCTGGCAGCTCCACTGTTATGCTTGTATTATTTTTCTTACCAGTGATAAATGTGTGAATCCCAGGGCCGGAAGGCTGCTCAACACAACTACCACTAGGATAGCTTTCTAAAGGTTATCTTTCACCTCATGCATCATAAGGATCATTTGGATGTGGTTGCTCAGCGGTGGCTGTGGGTGCTCAGAGGTGGGTGTGGTTGCTCAGATGTGGCTGTGGTTGCTCAGAGGTGGCTGTGGATACTCAGAGGTGACTGTGGGTGCTCAGAGGTGGGTGTGGTTCCTCAGGTGTGGCTGTGGTTCTTTAGAGGTGGCTGTGGTTCCTCAGAGGTGGGTGTGGTTCCTCAGAGGTGGCTGTGGTTCCTTAGAGGTGGCTGTGGTTGCTCAGAGGTGGCGGTGGTTGCTCAGAGGTGGCTGTGGTTGCTCAGAGGTGGCTGTGGTTCCTCAGAGGTGGCTGTGGTTCCTCAGAGGTGGCTGTGGTTCCTTAGAGGTGGCTGTGGTTCCTTAGAGGTGGCTGTGGTTGCTCTGAGGTGGCGGTGGTTCCTCAGAGGTGTGTGTGGTTCCTCAGAGGTGGGTGTGGTTGCTCAGAGGTGGCTGTGGTTGCTCAGAGGGGGCTATGGTTCCTCAGAGGGGGCTTTGGTTGCTCATAGATGGCTCTGGGTGCTCGGAGATAGCTGTGGGTGCTCAGAGGTGGCTGTGGTTCCTCAGAGGCGGCTGTGGTTGCTCAGAGGTGGCGGTGGATGCTGAGAGGTGGTGGTGGTTGCTTAGAGGTGACCGTGGGTGTTCAGAGATGGCTGTGGTTGCTCAGAGGTGGCTGTGGATGCTCAGAGTTGGCTGTGGTTGCTCAGAGGGGGCTATGGTTCCTCAGAGGGGGCTTTGGTTGCTCATAGATGGCTCTGGGTGCGCGGAGGTAGCTGTGGTTGCTCAGAGGTGGCTGTGGACCCTCAGAGGTGGCTGTGGTTGCTCAGCGGTGGCGGTGGTTGCTCAGAGGTGGCGGTGGTTGCTTACAGGTGACCGTGGGTGTTCAGAGGTGGCTGTGGTTGCTCAGAGGTGGCTGTGGATGCTCAGATGTGGCCAGGGTTGCTCAGAGGTGGCCGTGGGTGCTCAGAGGTAGCTGTGGTTCCTCAGAGGTGGCTGTGGGTGCTCAGAGGTGGCTGTGGTTTTTCAGAGGTGGCTTTGGTTGCTCAGAGGTGGCTGTGGTTGCTCAGAGATAGCTGTGGGTGCTCAGAGGTGGCTGTTGTTTCTCAGAAGGGGCTGTGGTGCCTCAGAGGTGGGTGTAGTTGCTCAGAGATGGCTGTGGGTGCTCAGAGGTGGCTGTGGTTCCTTAGAGGTGGCTGTGGTTCCTCAGAGGTGGCTGTTGTTCGGCAGAGGTTGCTGTGGTTTCTCAGAGGTGGCTGTGCATGCTCAGAGGTGGCTGTGGTTGCTGAGAGATGAGACTTTTGAGGAAGCCACAATTCACTGAAAGAGAAGATGTTTCAATCGGTCCAGTTCTGACTTGCTGCCTGTGGTTGGTGAGGAAGGATTCGACTGAGTACAGCACAGACCCAGAGGTCCCAGCCCAATGTCCACGTCTTCCCACACTTGTTGTTTGGTACAGGGTGTCACTCCACAAGTGTTGTGTGGTGGACGGTGTCACTGGTGATTGAAGCAGTTTATTGTTCTCATCCCAGAGGTCTTTGCCCGATGTCCACGGCTCCCCACAGGTGTTGCGTGGTAGACAGTGTCACTGGCCACAGAAAACGTGGATCAAGGCAGAGTGTTGTCCTTATCCAGGGAGAGGATGAGTCTTGTAATCTGGGTGCTTCTAGTAGGTTGTTTTGGAATCCTGAATAAGTGGCGTCATTTACAATGTGGGGAAAGACTGATGGGGGGTCGGTTGGCGGGAGCAGGATCTGAGGGTGTCTCCTGGCAGCTCCACTGTTATGCTTGTATTATTTTTCTTACCAGTGATAAATGTGTGAATCCCAGGGCCGGAAGGCTGCTCAACACAACTACCACTAGGATAGCTTTCTAAAGGTTATCTTTCACCTCATGCATCATAAGGATCATTTGGATGTGGTTGCTCAGCGGTGGCTGTGGGTGCTCAGAGGTGGGTGTGGTTGCTCAGATGTGGCTGTGGTTGCTCAGAGGTGGCTGTGGATACTCAGAGGTGACTGTGGGTGCTCAGAGGTGGGTGTGGTTCCTCAGGTGTGGCTGTGGTTCCTTAGAGGTGGCTGTGGTTCCTCAGAGGTGGGTGTGGTTCCTCAGAGGTGGCTGTGGTTCCTTAGAGGTGGCTGTGGTTGCTCAGAGGTAGCGGTGGTCGCTCAGAGGTGGCTCTGGTTGCTCAGAGGTGGCTGTGGTTCCTCAGAGGTGGCTGTGGTTCCTCAGAGGTGGCTGTGGTTCCTTAGAGGTGGCTGTGGTTCCTTAGAGGTGGCTGTGGTTGCTCTGAGGTGGCGGTGGTTCCTCAGAGGTGTGTGTGGTTCCTCAGAGGTGGGTGTGGTTGCTCAGAGGTGGCTGTGGTTGCTCAGAGGTGGCTGTGGTTGCTCAGAGGTTGGCTGTGGGTGCTCAGAGTTTGCTGTGGTTGCTCAGAGGGGGCTATGGTTCCTCAGAGGGGGCTTTGGTTGCTCATAGATGGCTCTGGGTGCTCGGAGATAGCTGTGGGTGCTCAGAGGTGGCTGTGGTTCCTCAGAGGCGGCTGTGGTTGCTGAGAGGTGGCGGTGGTTGCTGAGAGGTGGCGGTGGTTGCTTAGAGGTGACCGTGGGTGTTCAGAGGTGGCTGTGGTTGCTCAGAGGTGGCTGTGGTTGCTCAGATGTGGCCAGGGTTGCTCAGAGGTGGTCGTGGGTGCTCAGAGGTAGCTGTGGTTCCTCAGAGGTGGCTGTGGGTGCTCAGAGATGGCTGTGGTTTCTCAGAGGTGGCTTTGGTTGCTCAGAGGTGGCTGTGGTTGCTCAGAGATAGCTGTGGGTGCTCAGAGGTGGCTGTTGTTTCTCAGAAGGGGCTGTGGTGCCTCAGAGGTGGGTGTAGTTGCTCAGAGATGGCTGTGGGTGCTCAGAGGTGGCTGTGGTTCCTTAGAGGTGGCTATGGTTCCTCAGAGGTGGCTGTTGTTCCGCAGAGGTTGCTGTGGTTTCTCAGAGGTGGCTGTGCATGCTCAGAGGTGGCTGTGGTTGCTCAGAGGTGAGACTTTTGAGGAAGCCACAATTCACTGAAAGAGAAGATGATTCAATTGGTCCAGTTCTGACCTGCTGCCTGTGGTTGGTGAGGAAGGATTCGACGGAGTGCAGCACAGACCCAGCTGTCCCAGCCCAATGTCCACGTCTTCCCACACGTGTTGTTTTGTACAGGGTGTCACTCCACAAGTGTTGTGTGGTGGACGGTGTCACTGGTGATTGAAGCAGTTTATTGTTCTCATCCCAGAGGTCTTTGCCCGATGTCCACGTCTCCCCACAGGTGTTGCGTGGTAGACGGTGTCACTGGCCACAGAAAACGTGTATCAAGGCAGAGTGGTGTCCTAATCCAGGGAGAGGATGAGTATTGTAATCTGGGTGCTTCTAGTAGGTTGTTTTGGAATCCTAAATAAGTGGCGTCATTTACAATGTGGGGAAAGACTGATGGGGGGTCGGTTGGCGGGAGCAGGATCTGAGGGTGTCTCCTGGCAGCTCCACTGTTATGCTTGTATTATTTTTCTTACCAGTGATAAATGTGTGAATCCCAAGCCTGAAGGCTGCTCAACACAGCTACCACTAGGATAGCTTTCTAAAGGTTATCTTTCACCTCATGCATCATAAGGATCATTTGGATGTGGTTGCTCAGCGGTGGCTGTGGGTGCTCGGAGGTGGGTGTCGTTGCACAGAGGTAGGTGTGGTTGCTCAGATGTGGCTGTGGTTGCTTAGAGGTGGCTGTGGGTGCTCAGAGATAGCTGTGGATGCTCAGAGGTGGCGGTTGTGGGTGTTCAGAGGTGGCGGCTGTGGATGCTCAGAGGTGGCGGTGGTTCCTCAGAGGTGGGTGTGGTTCCTCAGAGGTGGGTGTGGTTGCTCAGAAGTGGCTGTCGTTGCTCAGAGGTTGGCTGTGGGTGCTCAGAGTTGGCTGTGGTTGCTCAGAGGGAGCTAAGGTTCCTCAGAGGGGGCTTTGGTTGCTCAGAGATGGCTGTGGGTGCTCGGAGATAGCTGTGTGTGCTCAGAGGTGGCTGTGGTTCCTCAGAGGCTGCTGTGGTTGCTCAGAGGTGGGTGTGGTTGCTCAGAGGTGGCTGTGGTTGCTCAGAGGTGGCAGTGGATGCTCAGATTTGGCCAGGGTTGTTCAGAGGTGGTCGTGGGTGCTCAGAGGTAGCTGTGGTTCCTCAGAGGTGGCTGTGGCTGCTCAGAGGTGGTTGTGGTTTCTCAGAGGTGGCTTTGGTTGCTCAGAGGTGGCTGTGGTTGGTCAGAGATAGCTGTGGGTGCTCAGAGGTGGCTGTTGTTTCTCAGAAGTGGCTGTGGTGCCTCAGATGTGGGTGTAGTTGCTCAGAGATGGCTATGGGTGCTCAGAGGTGACTGTGGTTCCTTAGAGGTGGCTGTGGTTCCTTAGAGGTGGCTGTGGTTCCTTAGAGGTGGCTGTGGTTCCTCAGAGGTGGCTGTTGTTCCGCAGAGGTTGCTGTGGTTTCTCAGAGGTGGCTGTGCATGCTCAGAGGTGGCTGTGGTTGCTCAGAGATGGGCGTAGTTGCTCAGAGGTGGCTGTGGTTGCTCAGTGGGGGGTGTGGGTGCTCAGATGTGGCTGTGGTTGCTCAGAGGTAGGTGTTGGGTGAACAGAGGTAGGTGTGTGTGCTCAGAGGTGGCTGTGGTTGCTCAGAGATGGGTGTGGTTGCTCAGAAATGGTTTTGGGTTCTCAGAGATGGCTGTGGTTGCTCAGAGGTGGCTGTGGTTCCTCAGATGTGGCTCTGGTTGCTCAGAGGTGGCTGTGGTTGCTCAGAGATCGGTGTGGTTGCTCAGAAATGGCTCTGGGTTCTCAGAGATGGCTGTGGTTGCTCAGAGGTGGCTGTGGTTGCTCAGAGGTTGGCTGTGGGTGCTCAGAGTTGGCTGTGGTTGCTCGGAGGGGGGCAGTTGTTTCTCAGAAGTGGCTGTGGTGCCTCAGAGGTGGGTGTAGTTGCTCAGAGATGACTGTGGGTGCTCAGAGGTAGCTGTTGTTCCTTAGAGGTGGCTGTGGTTCCTTAGAGGTGGCTGTGGTTCCTTAGAGGTGGCTGTGGTTGCTCAGAGGTGGCTGTGGTTGCTCAGGGGTGGCTGTGGTTGCTCAGTGGTGTGTGTGGGTTCTCAGAGATGGCTCTGGTTGCTCAGAGGTGGCTGTGGTTCCTCAGATGTGGCTGTGGTTTCTCAGAGGTGGCTGTGGTTGCTCAGAGGTGGCAGTGGGTGCTCAGAGGTGGCTGTGGTTCCTCAGAGGTGGCAGTGGGTGCTCAGCGGTGGCTGTGGTTGCTCAGAGGTGGAAGTGGGTGCTCAGAGGTGGCTGTGGTTGCTCAGAGGTGGCAGTGGGTGATCAGAGGTGGCTGTGGTTGCTCAGAGGTGACACCTGCCCTCTAGTTCACCCTTCGTGTTAGTTGAGATCTTGAACAATTGTTAAACCCTGATCTTAGAAGGATGTTGGTGTGTTCCTACTTGGTGTTAAGACTCTAATGACAATCTGACAGATCCTTTCATGAGAGATTACCACATTTTATTAAAATGAGCATTTGATTCTTTTGTTAATGTTCGTGAGGTCTGTTTCCACCAAGTAAATATGTGTGATGTCACGCTCTCTTGCCTCTTCCTGCTACCCCTGGCACAGTCTGCCACACCTGCTTTCTTGGGTTGAAGGCTCTGGGCATGTGTGCGCTTCCTAGACATGTCTGCCAGCTGCCAGTGACACAACCAACATAGCTGCTAGCCTTCGCACTGGCACGCGTGTGCCAACTCACACTATTCCATGCCTCCCGGATTTGTAGGAACGGCCTGGGTGGCAGGCAGTAGTTATGTTAATGTTTATGGAATTGTTAAACACTTTCGCTGTGGTCATGCCAAAATTAGAAGACTGCGCCAACGTGGGGTGGATTGTCGTCAGTGCTAGTGTTGAGAATGTAGTACCGGTGCCGAGCACCTAAATCACCAGCTCAAATTAAGCACTGCCAACAGTAGCGCTCGAATGTCTACGTGTTGCCCGAGTGATGGTCGAAACCTGACCAGAAACAAAGGGTCACCTTCTGGGAATGGAATTAATCTGTTATTCATATTTTCGCATAGTTTACTTAATGCGCCTTAAAATAGTTATTTGAGACACATAGGGCCCGATGTAGGTAGCCCTTTACCGATCGGAATCGGCTGAAAATACCGATTTTCGGCCGTTTCCGATCGGTATAGGGCCATGGAGATGTAGGGGCACATTTTCGGTAATTTTACCGATTCGTTATCATTACCGAATAGGTAAATTTACCGAGTCGGTAATATTTACCGATTCGGTAATGATAACGATTCGGTAAAATTACCGAAAATGTGATGTAGGTAGCCTATGTTCCGGCTGCACATGGCTTACAGAATCGGTATTTTACCATGGAATACGAATCCATGGTAAAAAACCGATTCCTGTGTACATGCACATCTGTGCATGTACACATGTGCCATGTGACAGACAGACGTGCCCTTAGGGCATGTCTGTGTGCCACATTGCACACATGGCCGTTTTGGGGGTGCTAGAGGGTGTCAAAGTGACACCCCCTGCACCCTTGTGAATTCCTTAAATACCGATTGGGTAAATACCGAATCGGTAATGCCTAATCATTCCTATGGGCTTCAAGGCCCATAGGAAAGAATGGGCATTACCGATTCGGTATTTACCCAATCGGTAATTAATGAATTGTTAAGGATTCGGTAACGAATCCAGATGTTGGGACCTACATCCCATTTACCGATTTTAAAATACCGAATCGGTAAGATTCGGTATTTCAAAATCGGTAAATGGGATTTACCTACATCGGGCCCATAGTGCCTATATGCCCATTATCCTTTATTACCTGTCATACCATTAAACACAATTCGACGTGCCTAGAAGTGGCTAACTCCACTGAGTAAACAGTACACAGAGCCGAAAACATATCTTTTCTGAACCCACCTGCCACTTTTTTACTTTGACCCCCCTTCTCTCCTCCTCTTCTCCATGTTTTAGCCCAACCCCAAGGGTGGAGCATTCCCTCAGCCACCATGGACAGCACCCCAACTCTTTCCGTGCTGACCACTCTAGGAACCCTGCACAATAAACAGAGGGCCTCATACCTCGTCCGGTGCTCGAGGCGCTATAGAAATACTGGACATATATAACTGCAAAGCGGCCCAGTTCCATGTGTGCTGTGCTGTTACAGTCCAGTTTTCAATTCTTGGACATGTAGCCCTGTTTTATAATGGAACACACAAGACTACAAGTCCCAGAATTCAATGAAAAAAGTGGTCTAAAGTGGCTCACCGCACATGGATCTGGAACGCTCGGTGGGGCTGAATCAATCATTCAATGCTTAGCTCCTCGGCGTGGTGCTTAGATGACGACAGGCCGGCTTTGAGGCCCCGCTTCCATCTCCCTTCCCGCCAAGAGGGAACATGAGGGTTTGATTAGGGCAGTGATTGGAGACGGGGAACTCTGGGTAACCTTCCTGGCGATGACATGAAACGAGGGATCCGTCATCCGCGGCGCTGACGGCCCGAGCCTCACTCCGGGAGGGTGGGGGAGGGGGCTGGGGGGGTATGACCGGTTCACACTTTGACAAGACTCACCTGATCCCCAGATTAGTCCCTGAACCCCGCCTGCGCCACGAGTGATCCTGGGCGGGCCGCGTCCTGCTGACCCACGGGGCATTAATGGGGATTAGGGGTAATTTATGGGGTGCTGCCGAGGCCCGGGGGCTCCCTGCTGACAGAGATTAGCCCCAACAGATCCGTGTAACCTTTAAAAGCAAAATTGGAGTTTATCGGGAGTACGTGATGGAAGAAAAGTGGCAAACGGTGCAAGCCCGGGGCTCGAGGGACCCTCGCATCCATTAACCCTGGGGCGAGAGAGAGTGCCTGTTACAGGCCGCTCCAGCGCCTGTCAGGCCGCTTTGATATGTTTCAACAACTGAGCTGGGAAGAAACAGTGAGAAAATAAAGCTACATTCACCAGATGACATCATGGCACCATCCCCTCGGGGGCACCGTGTGCCAGTCTGGACTTTTCTTTGACCAAGTATTGCTTTCAGGAGGGGGTCAGCCTAGTTGCTGCAGATGGACCGCACCACAACTCCCAGAATGCATTGGGTTCTTAAAGGAAAGACCAGTCGTGAAAAATGTTGTCGCCGATGACGTGGGGCCATCTGGTAACCTTAGCGAAGAGGATAGCGCCTTGAAGGGAGCCAGCAGGGGCGGCCTTAGGCATGTGCAAGCTGTGCACCTGCACAGGGGCCACCAAACCCCAGGGGCCGCCACGCCAATATGTATCCTTAATATAATAATCCTCTGAGGATGGAAACATATTTGCGTGGTGGCCCCTGGCAGGAATTTGGCGGCCTCCGGCTCTGTTCCTCTTCCAAACACCCTGACCCTCCCCCCCCCCCCCTTCACAGGCCTCCATGCTCTGCCCCACCCAGACCCCCTCTTCCGGGGCCCCCTACCTGCGCTCCCTGCCCAGGGCCGCCATGAGCCTAGAGCCGCCCCTGGAGCCAGACACCTTTTCTACTTCTTGCCGAACCTCAAGTGATGAAAAGTGTGACCCGGGCGAGCACGAAGACAGTTCTAGACTGAAGGTGCCATGACCGAAACTGCCCTTCCGCCCTTGCACTGCCCCCCGAAGCCTCACACTTCAGAGGGGGCCCAATGTTGTGAGTGAAGGGACGCGCCGGGTAGCCTCGTCACCAATTTGTAATGACTCGTAGGCAATACTAACATTCCAAATGATTATTAGCATTCTGGGACCTCGATCACTATCCGTGCCCTCTGATAAATAAGCCTCTGTACAGCAACTGAACTCCCTGTTTCAACATCCACATTCTATATGTGTGAGTTTGTGGTTTGTGACCACATTCCATTCTGCATTCTTTTGACTACATCATGAAATGCTCAAACTGGGAAAAAAATAACCCTGGGCGGAGTTCGCGGAGTTGCGCTATGCAAAACTCTGCGAAGTGGAAAGAAAAGTCTGCCACGCTACGCTCCCATTGCAGCAGGGTCAAGTATGATTTGCATATAACTGGGTCCAAACGGAGGTGACGTGGTGTGAAATATATGGGTGGATTTTGGATGCGGCCCGAGTGATTATCAGTGGCTAAGATTACTTCAAGCATTCATCCATATTTGGGCAGGACTGTTCCTATTGGAGGAGGGTCAAGACTGATTTGCATATTGCGGGGTCCAAACGGAGGTTAGTAAAAGAGCAATGGGTTGGAATGCTACCCCCAGAGGTTTCCAGTGGTTAGACCCGCCCGGCAGGGACAAACACACTGGATTTGGGGCCAAGCGAGCTCTATGAAAAGTAAAGTCCACATTTGTAAAGCGCACAATCACCCGTTAGGGTCTCTAGGCGCTGGGGGGCCGTCGGGAAGATTAAGCGAGCTATTGCCCAGAGTCACATGGTGCTGGGCTGACCTGCCGCCGGAGCCGGGGATCGAACCGTGGTCCCCAGATTCCAGCGTTATGAAGGGACGGGGCCCCTATGAACCCCTCTAGTAGAGCAGGGGTCCCTATGCTTGGACCACAAACCCACGGACCAGGGCTCTGGCAAGCTGTATGAAGGGGCGGGGGCCGTCTGAACCCCTGCAGTAGCACAGGAGTGCCTGTGGTCAGACCACGAGCGCATGATCCATACCTCCCGTGCCAGAATACCTGATCATGGAGCTGCGTCCTCTGTGTACTCTCTCTCTCCACTCACTCCTCCTCTTCTATCCCTGCATTCTTTGCTCCAGCCTCTTGAAAGATCCTCCTTTCCCTCTTATTGTCCCTCCTGGTCCCCACTCAGCTCCACTCAGCTCTGCTTTCCTCTTCCCTTCCTTCTTCTTTAGTTCCCTCTCTGTTTCCTGACACTTTGCAGCCTATGGTTTTCCTACCCCTTCTTTCCTCTACCTCCCAAGGCTCTTTGGACCCTCCCATTCTCATGCCTCTTCCCTCCCCTCTATTTCCCCCTCTGCCCCCCTGCTTTTGTTTTTTCTGGCCCCTCTGAAGCAAACAGGGAAGCAGCCAAGAATTAGCTGAAGTGTTTATTTTCATAAATGGTCCCAGCAACCAGGCCCTCTCTCCACGACACCTGAGAGGCCTAGAATACAACTGCCTCATTCAAACATAGAGCAAACGATATAGACTAGAACAATGCGTGAGTAGCACAAGGTGGAACAAAGGAAATAAAACGCCTCACACTACTGCACATGGAGGGTGACTACATGTCCTTCCGTAGACAGCTGAAAACTTTCTTGTTCCCGGTCACCTAAAGCGCGTCATTTGTGTAGGTTCTGTTCCTAAGCGCTGGGAGGCCTTGTGGTAGCCATGCGCTCTACAAGTGCCAATTCAACTCATGAAACTGAGACAAAAACACAACACAACTCCTCCCTCTAAATATATAAAGATGAAAAACATTAAGGAGAGAAAAAGAAAGTAGAGAGGCATGAGAAAAAGAAGAAAGGCAAGAGGGCAAGGAGAATGCACCCAGAGTGGGTGAAGGAAAAGAGAAAAGACGCCCTAGGGTAATCGCTGCGCTCTACAAATGTCAACAAATAAATAAATAAATAAAAGTAATGAGGATAATTGCCCGACTCACTCTATGATTCATGGACATCCACCATCAATCGTTACAACCTCACAACCCCCATTATCACACTACACCGACAAACACCCACTATCACATCATCCACTAATCCCACCAGGACCAGCAAACGCACCGCTAACAAACACCACAAGGCTGTTCTCGAACCAGACAGATCGGACACAAACTGCAGTCTCCCCACTACAGGACTCGATACAGCCACACCCCTCCTGACCTCAGTAGATTCGACTCTACCCTCACGGCCTACCCCCAATTACAACACTGACCCTACTCCATTTGCCATAAACTTTCCCGGGTCCAACGGCTCCGACAATCCCTTGGACGCTGACCTCCCCCTAATCATTGCTCACTCTCCTTCCTCTGACCCAAGACCACATGCTCAACCCACCCCCACCACCAACACCACTGCCAATCCCCTGGACCCTGACCCCCGCCTGACCTTTACCCACCCTCCTCCCTTTGGCCATAGTCCCACAACACCTCCTCCTTACATCAACTCTGGAAACATCAATGACCGAACTCAACCGTCTCAACGTATCCCTACGCCTTCCCTCAATGTTTCCGTTCATTCCCAGAACCCAGCACTCTCTCCTTCTACAGACCCTAGTCATACGCTGCCCCCTCCGAAGACTAGTAACTCGTTTAACTCCTTTACCCAACAACTGACCAGAATGGAGCAAAAAATCGACGCCCTAGCTGCAGACATCCTACATCTACAACTAGACGGGACCAACTTATTCAAGCCACCTTGCCCATGTTATCTGGGTAGGAACACTCCTCCTCCCCACATAACCGCTTCCTTGGCCCCGCCTCCCCACCCCCCCATCACCCACCATTCCTTTGGGGAGGCAGGCTCTTCGACCTAACCGAGCTCACCGCCCCGTTTCAGTAACGGAAGTAGTGGAGATCAACAACTCCTACCCCGCAACAAACCAGAATGCAGCTCCCGTCCCAACCCCAGTCATTGTTCGCACAAGCAGAACGCCTAGAATAGTCCACTCGCCCAGACCCCCTATGCAATACACCTCTATCCTTACAGCGCACCCTGACATTATAACGTCATGCCCTTTATCTTGCATGGTCCTCAACTGCAGATTAGCAGTACAACACACCACAGACATTGCCGAGGTTTTGCTTAGGGAAGAAATAGACATAACATTTCTCACAGAAACCTGGCTCAATGATCACTCCAACCCCATTCTTGACCTACTCTCCCCTCCAGGTTACAACTTCATTAGACAGGACAGACCGCTCAAATTAGGTGGAGGGCTAGCAATAATCCACAAAGAAAGTATTCTGATCACCACATTAACCACTTGGCTGCTAAGGGGTGTGGGAGTGGGTCCATTGACTTTCCATTGAAATCAATGGAAACTCCATGACGAGTTACCCTTGTCATTAGCACTGACCTGCGGAATACCTGACTCTGGAGTACCTTGGCATCGAACTTGCAGTCAAAGGCAACACCCCATCAAATTTCACTCCATCTACCACATCCTGGGAAGTGCACCCTCTACGCCAAAGAACTACACAACCTAATAACACGCTTCTCCCTAACAGACACAAAATATGTGTTCCTGGGTGACTTCAATATCCACTGGAACAACACAGAAGACACCATTGTCCAGAATCTCTCTCCAACCTGCTTGAAATAACCAACCTAAAACAACTCTGCAATGAACCAACTCACATCAAAGGAGCAATGCTAGAGGTGATAATCACCAGTAATTATCTAGTCTCTCTGAGGTCCATCGCGCCCATTGACTGGTCTGGCCACCGCCTCATTTTGTTTAACATCAACTCAACTGTCAGACACCAACCAATACAATCCGACAAACCCAAGCACTGGATCAGGAACATCAATGAAGTCCCTATCTCCAAACTTGAATCCAAGATACACGCCCATCTACAGTCCCAGCCTACCACTGTATCGGCCGATGACCTTACAGCTCACTTTAACTCTGCAATGACGGAGGTGAAAGATCAAGTAGCGCCACTCAAACTTAAACAATTGAGATCTATCAAATCTAAAGCATGGTTCAATGTGGATCTCTATACCGAAATATGACAACTCAGGCAGGCTGAAAGAACTTGGAGAAAAGACCCATCAACAAGGCACCTAGTGCTACGTAGGTCTGGTCAGTCAGAATATAAAAAGCACATCTTCATAGAAATGGCCTCATTCTTCCGCACCCAACTAGGCCAGGCTAAGACTAGACCTAGGTACTCTTCAATTTTGTCAAACGGCAAACAAACCGCGAATCCCCACACAAAATTATAGCAACCAATGATCGATGCAAAGAAATTGCCATCTTCTTCACAGACAAGGTCACAAAAATTGAGCAATCCTTCATCCAAACCTCCAATACATCTTCAATCTCAACCTGCCCCACTACTTGCCCTCAACCAAGCAGATCCAATTCATACCAGGGACAACAAGGTCCGCTGCCAACTGAAAAATGGTGCAAATTGGTCAGACTTCGAACTTGTGTCAGAAAACGAGGTCTTCAATATAATTGAGAGCTTAAAGCCCACCTCCCACACTATGGACACCCTCCCAGCCACTATTGTACAAAAAGAGTGGAGGTGGTTTTCGAGGGCGTTGTATCGCGGGTCATACGCGTAATTAGAGTGAACTATAATCGCATACTTACAAATGGAGATATGCCCAGGTTAATAATATCGAGTTAGCATGACCAATATGGATCAGCGCGAGCAGCAAGAGCACGTGGTCCAAATAGTATGAATTCCTAATAATGCTTAGATGGAACCGTTAAAACTAAAAAGGATGCATTAATCTACATTTGGGAACCTTATTAAATATAGAGAGAATATAAAATGAGGGACCAATAGGAGCCAATTTAGAGGGTACAATGAGTGCATGCATTAACTTATGATAATAAGATAAGGTAAGAATGCCATAACAAAGAGTAGCCCACGAAGTATGAATTTTTAAATGCCGAGTCGGGCCCATTTTAACTAATAACAGGGTGGTTAAATTTAGGTTTGGGAGCCCTATAGAAAAAATACAAAAATATAGTTAAAAACGAATAACCAACAGGAGCCACTCCAGAAGGAGCGATGGGCGCATGTTCTAACTTATAATATTAACCTACAACTTATATTATTCACCTATAAATAGAAAATAAAGTGTGTACAAATAGTGGCATAATATAACAGCACACTAGTGATACCGCTGATTCTTACAGATTGAAGACGATAACCAGGGAGGTCAACCCCCAAGTCCGTAGTGCCACAACATATGAAGGCCTTCGGCTGCAGCGATTTCTACATCGTATTAATGGTGAGTGGTGACCTATGCTAACCACCAACATCCTCCCCCCTCTATAGGCATATTAATACATGATGTCATTCTCCTTTTTTCAGAAATTCAATTGAGAAAAATTTCTATTGTATTGGTGGCTCCCCCGGACAGCCAGTATATCTGGTAATAACCTTTCAAAGGTAAAGATGAAATGACTCAGAATGAATTGGTAAATGATATTCAGATACACAAGCAATTTAAGTTGTATTTAAAAAAAAATAATATTTACACTTCACATTTCATTAAACCAAAGGCATACACGCTAACAGACCGATCTACCCAGATAGAGATCTGGAAGTAGACTCCAGCACACGACTGAGTCTGATATATTTTGGTTTTAACATTGAGGTACGTATTTGATCTGAAACAGGACTAATACATTGTAAGGGATAGTGCTTTATGCATACCAAGCATCCATCCCTTAGTCAGCCATAAGTGTAGAGAGAGAGAGGCATTAGAAGGTACTGAACATAATGTATGTTGGTTGTAAATTGACATAAAGGATTATAGATAGTGTTAAGGCCTTGTAAAGAAACATGTCTTTTTAAATATTGTCAACAAAAATGTGTCTATAAAAAAAATGAAGCTCTGTGACCAATTAAAGTTTGGTAATTTTGTGTTTTTTCTAAACCTAGAATCTGTCCTGAAGAAGGTGTTTGTATTCACAAAAAAACCGAAACGCCGCGTCGACACTTGTTTGTTCCTGATTCTTGTTTTTTAAATTTTTTTAAAATATTTCTGTAATTTGTGCAACTGTGTATTAACCCCTTCGCTGCGGGGGTTAATCCCCTTCTGTGCTGGGGGGGAGTGGGGCGCGCACAGCGCTCGCATGCTCATGTCGAGCTGAGCTCGTCATGAGGCACGGCGCTCCTGTGCTCATGACGAGCTCAGCTCGTCACAGGTGCATTACCTGCCAAGGAACGCTCAGCACAGCAGGAAAATTATCCCCGCATTCCAGCGTTCCACGGCTCATGACGAGCTGAGCTTGTCATGAGCACCGGAGTGCCATGGCTCATGACAAGCTCAGCTCGTCATGAGCATGGAAGAGGTTATGCTATTGATTATTAAATATTGTGATTTGTACATATTTATGTTGATTAACATGTTTTTAAACACATTATAAATTCCAAACTGTCGCTAAACAGCTGTACGTAATAAATATTTACAAATTTTACCTTGTTGATAACAGTCTGTTTGTCCATCTTGGAGCTAGTATGTTGGTCCTATTCATATGTTTTGTTCTAACTACATTTAGTTCTACCTTGCCTCTCTCAGAAATAGTACATTGATATTAGTTTGTTTTTGTGTGATCACCTGATTCGCACTGTTTTGTATCAATAATCGCACTAGTTGATAGGATAGCTCATTTGCTTGATTACGGGACATCCCTTGCTTCTCTACTTATCTCCCCTCGTCCCACAAACCAAGATAGGGGGCCTCCTTACCTTTTTATAGTAGCACTGAAACAGCCATGCTTAATATTTCGGACAATATACACAGCCTTAGACGAAGGAGAAGCCTGTCTTCTCATCCTTATTGACCTATCTGCAGCTTTTGACACAAATAATCACCTAGCTTTACTTGAGACTCTGAAGGGGCGTTCTGGCTTTGATGGCATGGTACTAAAATGGTTCGCTTCCTACCGCCAGCACCTGTCTCAACAAATTAAAATCAACTTCTGTCTCTCTAAGCCAACAAGAGTCACACTCGGGGTCCCTCAAGGCTCGATCGTCTCCCCAGCCCTCTTCAATCTCTTCATGGAACTCTTACAATCATTCTGAAACAAGCAGGAGTTAAATATCACCTATATGCAGATGACACTCAATCACCCAGCAACATTCAACACCTCAATGTCACACTAACCAAAATCCAATCCTGGTTTAACGCAAAACACTTAAAGCTGAACCCGGACAAAACTGAATTAATACTGTTCGCTACAAAAAGTAACCACTTTCCTATCCATGACTGGCTGAAGAACCTGGATGCCCTAAACTGCTCCCTCGCTATAACCGACTCAGTTAAGTCACTAGGCATTACCCTGGACAAGAACTAATCGATGAAGGACCACATAAAAAACTCTACAAAAAGTACGCTGTACTTTTTAAAACACCTGAGGAAATGAAACCTTTGATTCCCCAAGACAATTTCAAGATTGTTGTTCAATCCGTAGTCCTATCCAAACTGGACTACAGGAACGCTATCCTTACAGGGACGCCAAAAGCTCACCTAGCTCTAAGGTCAGCCCTTAACATGGCTTCTCCACTCATACAGGGTCAGAAGGTTTGATCACATCACACCATCGCTCAACTCCTTCAACTGGCTTCCCATTGAAGGCAGATGTATCTACAAACTGGCCTGCATCACACACAAAACCCTCCACTCACATTCCCCCAACTACCTTATCAGCACACTGGTCAAAGCTGGAAGATCCAGATCCCTGAGAAGTTCCAACTCACTTCTTCTCATCCCTCCGAAATTCAAAAAGACAACCACCCAGTCCCGATCCATTTCTGGTAACGTACCCAGGATATGGAACTCACTTCCGATTGACCTCAGATGCAACCCCTCCTTCCTGTGCTCCAAAAGGGACCTGAAACTCATTCTCCTCATGAAATACCTTCCGTCCTAGTCAACGAACCGAGACTCCAATAACCTAGTTGGCTCCCTGCTTATTTGTCCATCATGGATAAGTGGAGATCGGACTGTTTTCAACCCCGTGAGCTCGCCCTCTATCCTTCAATGCATGCCTAATTATAATGTGTTGTTTATATCCTCATGCACCGTTTTGTCCTGCTATGCAATGTACGACTACTTATAATGTTTGGCTTTTATCTGTATGCATCCCTCTGTCATGCTATGTTATGCACCTATGTATGTAAAGCGCTCTGATACCCCTGGGTCTAGCTTGTGCTATATTAAACTAATAAAATAAATAAGGAAAATAGGTCATGGTAAAACATAAGCAAAAACTGTAAATCATAAAAAACATAATAAAGAAAAACTTGGCAGCTAAACCGATCTGTAACATAATACATAATAAGCAAGAACAATCAAAACATAAGAAAACCATCAAACTTCTTAGGCAAACAAACATCTCTTTGGGACATTCTGAAATAGTAGCTACTTCTCCCAAACAAGGCTCCCTCATGGACTCATGAATGTCTACACTGGCTTCCTCACCGGGAAACATCCATTACAACGCCGTCATTACGACAACCTAACTTTACAACGCAACTGTTACAACGCAACTGCCTTTACATCGCATGGCATTACAATGCATGCCATTACAACGCATGTCAATACAGCGCATGCCATTACAACGCATACCATTACAACGCAATATGAGGTAAGTAATGGAGATTATTTTAGTAATTGTGGTGGGTATGGGTTTTGGGGTTCATGGGAATAGTCCTTTTTACCCCTACACTATCCAACACTTTCCCTACTGTTGCACTCACTGGAGTGGTAATAGCGATTTTTACCCCTATACTATCCAACACTTTCCCTACTGCTGCACTCACTGGAGTGGTAATAGTGATTTTTACCCCTACACTATCCAAGACTTACCCTACTGTTGCCCTTAAAGTATTATGTGTTGTAATGGTATGCGTTGTAATGGAATGCGTTGTAATGGTAGTTTTAAAAAATGCGTTGTAACGCCATACGTTCTAAAATCATGCAATGTAATGGTTGTGATGTAAAGACTGTGTTGTAAAGGCATGAGTTGTAATTGCAATGTGTTGTAACGTCATATATTCTCCTCACCAGGCTCATCCAGATCCAGAGGATCACAATCATCAACAAAAGAATCAACGGCCTCAGACAGTGCTTGAGTTCCTGAGGCGAGATCATGGTTAGAGAAGTCCCCATTAGAGGATGAATGAGATCTCATCAAAAAAACTGAAAAAGAAGCAAAAAGTGAGCAAAAACCAGTATATCAATCCTACACATACGTTTTGTCTAAAACATCATTACGAACTTTAGCAAGTCTATTGAGACTCCGCCAAGAATTGTTGTTTAGTTTAGCAGTGGTTTTCCCTTTTAACAACAATTTCAAAGATCTTGGCGGAGCACGTGGCACCCCCCTTCTTAAAATGAAAAGGTCATTTGATTTTAACATAATCCCCTATAGTAAATTTACAGCCCTGCCATCCTGAAAGGCAGCCATTCCAAGAATGGACAAACTTGGAAATAGTTTTATCCCTATTGGGAAATTAGTGACAAGTTTTAGAAGATTGATGGTTAAGCACATTATTGCGAGCCTTAACAAACACATCCTCAGGATCAACCATAGGTATCCTCTCCTTAATCCACGAGGGGGTAAAACTCAAATGTGGCATTCTACCCTTTAATAATACAGATGGAGAAAAACGTGTGGTAGAATAAGGAGCTGTATGATAAGCCCAGACTTTCTCAGCAACAAATGTTTTAACTTCTACCCTATTGACCTGTGGAGCTTGAATGGATTCACACACAAAAAACTCTGAAATCACGGATAAAGAACCTAGCTGTACAAGTAGATCGGCATCAACAAGTGTTTGATGTAATCTAGAGAGGCAACATGTCCTCTCTTGAGTCCCCTCACTCACCAGGGTTTCCCCACGGTGACATGCTTCATCATTGGGGCCATCTCAACCCGCTGTGGGTTGAGGCGTGCTGCGACTTGCGAAGATACGTAGGAGCACTTTAGTGAGGATCTATGTGTCATGCAGTGCTGTGTGTGGAGTGGAGTGATCTAAAAATACCTAACTAGTGGGTGGAATTACTTTTATTCTTGCTCCTAGTTGATATATTAAAAGGTGGGGTGGGTCTCTAGGTCAATCTGGTTTGCAATGAGTCAGGAGTCCTAGTAGAGCGCCAACATGTTTCGACCTTACCCCTAAGCTCTTCCTCAGGACGCCATGGGGACCAGCCCTGTGTGTACCACTCCAAATTGTGCAATATATACAGTGATTATGAATGCTGGTTAATAAGCATTAGCTTATTAGCATTAGAATTTGCAGTCTCGAGGGAACCAGATCACGTATTCAGCCGGGAGAGCAGCAATGGAACATTCCAGTAGAACTCTCAAAGCCCCCTCGTTTTGACCATGCGGCACATTGCAGCCTTTTGAGAAATCACTACGGAACATTATTAAATGTCGTATGTATTTTTCAGCTAATGCTTATTAACCAGCATTCATAATCACTGTATATATTGCACAATTTGGAGTGGTACACACAGGGCTGGTCCCTGTGGCGTCCTGAGGAAGAGCTTAGGGGTAAGCTCGAAACATGTTGGCGCTCTACTAGGACTCCTGACTCATTGCAAACCAGATTGACCTAGAGACCCACCCCACCTTTTCATATATCAACTAGGGGCAAGAATAAAAGTAATTCCACCCACAAGTTAGGTATTTTTAGATCACTCCACTCCACACATAGCACTGCACTGCACATAGATCCTCACTAAAGTGCTCCTACGTATCTTCGCAAGTCGCGGCACGCCTCAACCCGCAGCGGGTTGGGGTGACCCCTATAACCCTCGTGAGTGAGGGGACTCAACAAAGGACATGTTTCCTTTCTAGATTACATCAAACACTTGTTGATGCCGATCTACTTGTACAGCTAGGGTCTTTATCCGTGATTTCAGAGTTTTTTGTGTGTACTACTGTAACAGGAGGGTGAACCTAGCATATCCCTCTGCCTCCCCCTCGTTTTTTGAGCTTGAATGAAGTCTACATTGACTTTATTGAATCTCTTGGCTTGACCATACATATGTGGTGAGTCCAATGCAGTATTGATGTGTCTAATTCCTCTAGCATGAAGAAAACATTAAAAGTCATGGGAAGTGAAATGCACCGCATTGTCAGATTTTATGCAATCAGATAACCCCTCCTTATAAAAACATTCTCTAAGAAAATCTGTTATTAGCTTTGTGGTGGGTTGAGAAATCCACTCGTACTCTACCCACTTTGAAAAATAGTAAATGCGTGCAATAACATACAATGTACAAGATGAAATGTTTTCATAAGTACCGAGAAGATCCACAGCCAACTTCTGCCAAGACCTAGCAGGAAATTCAGACACGCTACAATCAGCCCTGGAGGTAATCAAAGATTGTCTAAATTGTCACATAAGGAACATTGCTTGACAAATGAAGACATTTGACAGTCCACGGAGGGCCACCCAAAAAATTCTAACTTTTCTTTTTAGTGCCAGTTTCACTCACATGCTCCTCATGACACAGTTCTAAAATGGTGTGCCTGAGAGTTTTGAGAGTTACAAGAAGATCTTCTGTGGCAACAACGCCTTCAGAGACAGACATAGCATCCTGAACCTTCCCAAAAATTGCATCTCAGAAGATATCCGTTCCTCCCTAGGCCAACCTTTATTGGTAAATTCAACAATGTGTAACAAGTCATTGTTCCATTAAGTAACTTCCAACCAATGCTCAATGGACAATTTTCCAGACCATTCACTCAAAACATCCTCAAGAGCGGCAACGGATCACTCCTCTACCAAGTCCGGCATATCCACATAACAAGGCTCAGGCAACCTGGACTAGCAATCCGCAACCATATTACAAGGCCCTGGTATATATTAGGCTGTGAAGTTGTATTCATACATCTTGGAAAGAATTCTGACCAAACGAGCAGAAGCCTTACCAGTGCCATTACCATTTAATAACGGCAAAAGGGGTTTGCGATGAGTCTTTGCAATGAAAGTTTTCCCCACAGGTAAGTCTTAAAATGCTGGATACCCCAAGCTAAAGCTTCATGCTCTATGGTGAAGTATTTGTTTTCTGCTACAAAGAGGGGCCTTGAAGCAAAAGCAGTGGTTTTTGCTGTGTTGTGAAACTTCTGGCTTAACATAACTCCTAGACCATCCAAACTGGCATCCACATTCAACACACAATGTTCCTTGTAATTAAAATGAGACAAAGGGGCAGCATTGCTAATGGATGACTTGATTTTCTGAAAAGAAATCTGTTGATCACTTGCCCAATGAAAAATGTCACCCCTTTTGAGTAAAACCCTGAGTGATGCAGAAATATGAGAAAATTGGTTGACAAATCTAGAATAGAACTCACAAAGTCCTAAAAAATTATCTTAACTGATCCTTGTCTTTTGGAGCAGGCATGGCCTTGATGGAATCAAGAAGTTTGCGTTTAGGGCAGATATCTTTACTAGAAATAACATGGCTCAGATATTCACCGTCCTTGCTGAGAAACTCACATTTCGCCATCTGCAGACTCAACCTCTTGTCATGTAGAACCTGCAAATCACCAGGTTACCTAGCATTGTGAGTCTCCACATTTTCAGTGAACATCAAGATGTCATCTTGGAATGCAACACCCTCCATCTCACCAAAATGGGAAAACATAAGCTTCTGAAATACAAACGCCATGGATGCTAATCCGAAAGGCATTCAAATGTACCAAGAAGCCCCTTCGAGTAATACAAGTGATCAGGTGCCTACAATCCTCTTGTAACTCTATCTGATGGGGGCAGACTTGAGATCTAAAGTAGTAAAGAATGTGGCTCCACTAATCCGAGCAAGCAATTCTTGAATCTTGGGGAGGGGGTGACAATCCACAATGATCTGTTTGTTAGGGGATCTCAAGTCCACACATAATCTTAACAAGCCAGATGTTGTCCTTACAAGAACAATGCGAGACACCGACTCTGAAGCATTAACCTCTTTAATGACACCATCCATAAATAATTGTTTGAGCATAATACTAAGTTCCTTCCTGGCAATTAATGGAACATCCCTAAGTTTGTGTCTGACTTGAAAAGATTCAGGCTCGAGAACAATTCTGTGTGACAAACAAACCCTTCACACACCCCAATTCCTTGCGCAACACATCTTGAAACCGACCAATAATTCTTTCTCTACCTTGATGAACTGTCATACTGTATACAGGTAACTCTGCTGATAGATTCAAAATTATGCCAAATTTCCTTGGTATCTCTACCCAAGTATGTGTTGTCTCTCTTCTGCAACATATATTTTCCCCAATATGGTGCAAAACTAAAAAGAAATAGCCTCAATAAAATAAACTAATATGTTAATAGTAGAACTTCCACAACCAAACTCCTTAATGTCACAGTCTTGCAACTTCCTATTCAGCTACCACTTTGTTAAAGAACTTGTGAAAAATTTATGAAAAAGGAGAACAAAAGCCAACCAACATGATGGATTTTGATTCCATCGATAGAAATCTTGCACAATGATGACTTGCAAGGCTCCTTTCAAGTCCAGGTTTTCCAATCATTAGAACCACATTGTCAGTTTCAATATCATCAGAACAAAATTCAGTAACATTCTCCTGAATGGCATTGATAACACACTGAGCTCTGCATACATTAGAGAAATGGCCGGCTATACCATATTTGAAACAGCTTTTTGGTGTCTGGAGTAAGCATGAGCGTAAAATCCGTTCCGCTCGCGGATTTTGCGGATTTTCGGCAAATTCGCAATCCGCGAACTCTCGCGAACTTGCCAAAAATTCGTAAAATCCGTGCGAAGCGGATTTTTTGCTTGGTCGCACTTGCCAACTAGAATACTATACAATTTCGCGGGAGTAAACACTTGCGAACACCGTAGATGCGGCGGGCAGCGACAATCTCGCAATTGCGAGATTGCAAAATTTGCAATTTCGCACAAGAAATGCATCAGCAGGCAGCATAAACCTTGAAAATTATGATTTTTATCAGAATAACTCCTCAGGTTGACATTTGCCTGCACTTTTTCTGTGCAAGGAGTCCATTTGGGGGGGGGGTGGGAGGAAGGAAGTGCCCCACAGTCTCCAACTTCCTGTTCCTGTCCAGCAGGCTCCTCCCAGTGCTTTCTTCATGTGCTGGTCACTTTGATTTGGATCTTGACCTGGAAGGATTACTTTTTGTGGATGCTGCTGGATATTTGGATTTTTGCAAAACTGAAAGCACTCAGCAGGTGCAAAAGTTCAATCTTATCATTAGTAACCATTCCCTGTAGTGCTTCCTGAGGGGCCCCTTCAGAGTTCATTTGCCTACTTGCAACTATTCTATGACCCTGCTCTGACCCTCACAGCAGGCTCAGAGAATAGCTACAAGTATAAAACAAAGGTCCTGTTAAAAAAATTATACTGCAACAGGAAGCAATTACAGACAAAACTGAAAGCACTCAGCAGGTGCAAAAGTTCAATCTTATCATTAGTAACCATTCCCTGTAGTGCTTCCTGAGGGGCCCCTTCAGAGTTCAGTTGCCTACTTGCAACTATTCTATGACCCTGCTCTGACCCTCACAGCAGGCTCAGAGAATAGCTACAAGTAGGCCACAAAGGTCCTGTGAAAAAAAATTGCACTGCAACAGAAAGCAAATTACAGATAAGGAAGCAGGTGCCAGCCAGACTGGAAGTTTAAATTCAGTGACACATTAATCAACCCCAAATTAATTCATGTCAGTTGAAGCAGGGCAGGTGTGCTTGCTTTTTTTCACCTCCATAATCTACAGTGATAAACCAACCAGAGGGTGGCAGTGATGTACCAGAGGGTGGCATGGGTGTACCAGAGGGTGGCAGTGGTGAAACAGAGGGTGCTGTGAACCTGTGATGATGAACCAGACGTAGAAACAGCATAGTCGCGGCCGTTGCGAGCCGACAAGTAAGTTCGCAATTGCGAACTGGTACACAACCCTCGCGAACTGGCAGAAACCCTTGAGAACACAAAAAAAAAAAAATTTGCGAGAGTTCGCGGATTTTGCGGATTGCGAATCCGTAAATACGCAAGTTCGCGGATTGCCAATTCCCAAAATCCGCCCATGCTTAGTCTGGAGTAAAAGTTAATCCGTTCCATGACAATATGTGGGTCCACCGTAAAGTGTAACTTCAGCCTGTCCATTGCCTCGGTATATTCATCATAGTTTGCAACACCTTAAGGTGCGGGAAGAATTGGCAAATGATCAAATATCTCCTGTGCTTCAGTGCCAATGGAGTGGAGTGAAAGACCTTTCTTCCTTGCCATACTAAAAGAATCACCATCAATAGCCACCATAACACTATTAAAAAGCCCCACCCACTTACTCCACATCATGGGTGTGTCACCAGGATTCTGAAGTAAGGGAGGAGGAGGAGTACAACACTGCTGCATGATGACAGAGATGAGGAAATTACAGAGGGAAAAGAAAAGTAACAAAACCAAATATCTTAAAACATCCAAAAGGACTTGTAAAATTGTGAAATATTTGTCCCAGGGTACTTCTGTGTTTCCATACGAGATGGAGGGCAAAGTGGAGTAAGTGCTGACTGATTGTGGCTTCACAGAGTTAAAAAACCACATAACAAAGATGGCGTCACCTTGAGGAAGTTCAAGTCAGGTGGCTTGCGGCAGGCAGAGGCTTAAGGCGGCGTGTAGAAGGAGGCGACACATATATAGGAGTCGGGTAGCTCATAGGCAAGGCTGAACACAGCCGTCAGAGTGAGTTCGTCAGGGAATACAATTGCCTCATTAAAACAAAGAGCAAACAATATAGAATAGAATAATGTATGAGTAGCAAGAGGTGGAACAAAGGAAATAAACCACCTCACACTCCTACTCGTGAAACTGAGATAAAAACACTACACCTTCGCGCTCTTTAGTTTTTCCTTCTCCCCTCCACACTCCTCCACTTCCTTTGTCCGTTTACTCACTGTTGGTTTTGCTACCCCTCCACTCCTTCCAGCTTCTCAGGCCTCTTCCCTCCCCTCTACTTCTCTTCCCTCCCTTCCTCTCTGCTTCTCCTTTGACTGATCTCCAAGAGACAGAGCAATGTAGATGAACTGGGAAGGGAATGTGCCCAGGAGCACACTGCTTCTGTCCCTGTGTGCTATGGATCGCCAAGTTCTGTGGCTGCACGTTTTCCTTCTCATTCATCAATTTCTTGGAGGCTAGCTTGATTCCCTTGGGTGCAGACCTTTGTTTTTAGGCCAGAGCTTTCCCTTCCTCAGTACACCCTGTCTTGGAGGATGCCAATCACAGCTCATTTTTCAGGAGCACCGCTGAGGCATTGGGTTCCTTGATGGATGAGATAGGAGAAAGGGAGAGTAAACATCAGAGAGAGAGGGGTGTGGAGGCCATGTGCGCCCACTAGGGCATGAGGACCAGTGGCCAGGTGCCCTACCAAGTCTTCCTGCCAATGACAAGGCCAAGGGTGTCTTGGAGGAGGCTGATGGAGGCTTGGAGGAAGCCAATGGAGGTTCGGAAGAGAACAGCGGGGCTTTGGAGAAGGCTAAAAGAGGCCTTGGAGGATGCTAATAGAGAAGGTTGAAAGAGACCTGAAGGAGGCTGAAGGAGGCCTAGAGGAAGCGAGTGGAGGCTTTGAAGAGGCCAACAAATTCCTGGAGAAGGTCAGTGGAGGTTTGGGGGAGGCCGATGGAGGCTTGGAGGAGCAAAAATAAATCTTGGTGGAGGTCTATGGAGGCTTTGAGGAGGCCAAAGAAGGCTTTGAGGAGGCTACTTGAGGCTAGGAGGAAGTCAATAGAGCTTTGGAGGATGTTGAGAGGCTGAGAGAGGCCTGGACGAGGCAAAGGAAGGCTTGGAGCATGCAAATAGAAGAGGCTAAAGGATTCTTGAAGCAGTCCAACAGAGGCTTGGAGGAGGCCAATGTGACTTGAGGAGGGCAATGAAGACTTGGAGGAGGCCAATGGAGGATTGGAGGAGTCAGACAGAGGATTATGTAGCCTTGAAAGAGCACAATGGACGAGAACGACGGAGGCTTAGAGAGACCAATGGAGGCTTGGAGGAGCCAGACAGGGGACTATGTAGCCTTGAAAGAGCCCAATGGACAAGAACGACGGAGGCTTAGAGAGGCCACTGAAGGCTTGGAGCATGCCAATTGAAGAGGCTAAAGGAGGCAGCGAAGAGGCCAATACAGGCTTGGAGGAGGCCAATGTGGGCTTGGGGAAGGGCAATGTAGGCTTGAGGAGGGCAATGAAGGCTTGGAGGAGGCCAATGGATGCTTGGAGCAGCCAGACAGAGGATTATGTAGCCTTGGAACAGGCCAATGGATGAGAACGACGGAGGCTTACAGAGGCCAATGGAGGCTTGGAGGAGCCAGACAGGGGACTATGTAGCCTTGAAAGAGCCCAATAGACGAGAACGACAGAGGCTTAAAGAGGCCAATGGAGGCTTGGAGCATGCTAATTGAAGTGGCTAAATGAGGCCGCGAAGAGGCCAACACAGGCTTGGAGGAGGCCAATGTAGGCTTGGGGAAGGGCAACAAAGTCCTGGAGGACAGCTTGGTGGAGGCCGAAAGAGGCCTGGATGAGGTCAATAGAGGCTTTGAGGATGCCAGTAAAGGAGTCTGAAACAGGCGTGAAGGATGCAGAGAGAGGCCTAGATGAGGCCAATGGAGGCTTGGTGGAGGCCAATGGATGCTTGGAGGAAGCTGATGGAAGGAAACCTGCCAAAGGCCCCTACATATAAAGGGTCACCACCGATGAGATTTCACTGACTTCAGCCATGGCAGGATGATGAAGAGGCACTACTATCACTTGGCAGCTCGGGATCAAAATTGCATTTCTCAGCCCAGAAACAAATCCAACTAATTGAAAAGCCCTGCCCCAAAGGAGGGAAAGGATGTGAGGCGCTGACAGCTTGATCCATCCCGCCCAGATAAGTGATGTCTCAGAGATTATCTGACCTGGCTCCGTCCCAACTCTCATCAGGCCCTCGAAATCCAGTTACGCGTTGGACTCTGCTAGAAATTATGCCACGAGGAGGGGCTTCTAGGTGGAGGAATCCCTCAATACTCTTCATCTGTCCTCATTCTTGTGCCCGACAGACCCTTGGTGACCGTCGTGTGGAGGAAATGACATAAAGGACTGCTGATGCCGTAACCGATGAAAAATTCAAATGGACAAGCCTGTGCCCAAGGGAAGCAACCACTGGGACTACAAAACCCCCCAACAGATAGACAAGTATCTTTACAGTTCCAATGCATACTAAAAAAGAATCCCATATGGAAAAAAACAATTTATCACAGATTAAGGCCACATTACATTGTATTTTGGACTGTAACCTGCGCTCTGTTATTTGCTTTTTTGGACTGTTTCTTGTTGAAATAAATTATAAACAGCAACAGGAATAAAAATACATATCCTTTATTTCGCTAGAGTCAGGTCCAGTTTGAATCAGAACATTTAAGGTGTTATCTTCGAATCTGGACTGAGGTGACCTCATCAGATTAGTTCTAACCAGGGCAAAGCACTTGTCAGCAGTTGACTCCAGATGTGCATGAGTGACAAATATTAAGATATAGGAATGCTGAGGGCAGAAGTTGTGTTCTGCCTTCAGGTAGACAGCATTTCACTAATCTAACCAACAAAGAATTTGCCAGAAAATCAACATTAGGTGGTTTAAGCAGCATTGCAGGTGTAGTGATTCAGCTCACTGAACACGTTTGTTACACACCTTTTGATTTTACTAATATATATATATATATTCACTGAAAAAACGTAGGTTTCAGGGACGTTATAGTTAGAAATTAGCATTTAGAAAACCATAGAAATTCACTGAAAAAAGCACAGGTTTCAGGGACGTTATAGTTAGTTGGACATTTCACTTGTACAAAACCAGAGAAATTTGGCTGTTATAGTTAGTTGAGGTAACTATGACTCGCGCCCCCGCAATGCACTGCTGATGATGTCACATATTACATAATTCATGACATGGTCAGTGACATCACTATTGATATCACTGATGACAGCATCCAGTGACTGTGTTTTTCTGTAAAGTTTAAATATGTATTATATATATATAGGCCAAGGTGTATTGAAGAATGAGTGGGTGTATGACTGTCTGAATTAATGATTTAATAGGTGTGTGACTGACTGTATAAGTAAGTGATTAAACATGTATTACTGAATGCATGGGTTAGTTACTAAACTGTGTGGATGTTTATATCAGTCTGTTAGTTGGTGTGTAAGCTGCATGGGTTGGCGAGTGTCTCTATGGGTTATTGATTGGTTGTCTGAGTATCTGTATGGTGTCTGTGTGGGTGGGCAGGGGTGTGATTCTGTGCATAGATGTGTGAGTGGGTAATTCACTGGGTGTATGGGTTCAAGAGTGCATCTGTGAAGGGCAGTATGGGTGCGGGTGTATGGGTGTGTTGGTGAGTGTATGGTTGTCTCAGTGGTACATGTGTAATTAAAAAAGTGTGCGACGCAGTATATGTGAGTGTTGGGGTATATAAATCACTATATGTGAGAGTGAGTTATTGTGAGAGTGGCTGTATGGATGAGTATGTGCTTGTATCAGTGATTGTGTAAGAGAGTAAGTATGTGTTAGTATATGTTTGAATAAGTAAGGTTTAGTGTGTATAACTATATAGGTGAGTAAATGGAAGTGTGAATGATTCTTTGCATGATTGACTAGGTATGTGAGTAACTATGGACGAGTGGCGATGTGTGAGTGTCTGTATAGGTGTATGAGTGCAAATGATAGTGCTGTATTTATAAGTGACTGCATGTATGAGTGACTGTATGGGTGAATGAGTGGACGTGTGTGTAGACCTAGGAATCAGTGAGTGGGCATGTAGTAACTGGTATTGGTGTGTCTATGGTTTCAAAAATGGTAGTCTGTGTTTTAGAGTGCGTGCATCAAAGGTTATATTATAGTGTGAGTAGGTGCATCCAATTATCACATGGGTGATGTCATCAGTGATGTCATCAGTGATGTCATTTGAGATGTCCTGCGGGCAGACAGGGGACAATCTGGCATTCTCATTTTGCTTGACCTGTCTGCCGCTTTTGACACGGTCAACCATGACATCCTGCTGACCAGGTTAGAAGAGGTCGGGGTGTTGGCGACGGCATTAAAATGGTTCCGTTCCTATTTATCCAACAGGTGTCAGGCGGTGTCTCTCCCGCCGTTTCAATCTAAATTTTCCGATGTCCACCATGGCATTCTTCAGGGATCAGAGATAAGCCCTATTCTCTTTAATATTTCTATGAGACCCTTGATTGAAATCATAAAGGCGCATGGTGTGAAATTGATGAACTACGCCGATGACACTCATCTCTTCTTCTCCCTAGAGGGGAATCAGTCAACTCCTCTGGCGACTTTTCACAACTGCATGCAAGAGACTGCTCATTGGCTAAGAGCCAACTCACTTCAATTCAACTCAGATATGACTGAAGTCTTATACTGTGCGGCAGGGAAAGTCCCTCCCCCATTTCCTGACAATTTCTGGCCTTCCTCAGCTGCCTCTACTTTGGTCCTGGCTAAAGCAGTGCGTAATTTGGGAGTTATGCTGGATGCTAATCTAACCTTGGAAATACACGTAAATAAGTTGGTGGGGGTCTGTTTTTCCCTGTTCAGAGCTTTGAGGAAGATCCTCCCGCTGTTGCCAAAGATGGCCAGAGCGATGGTCGTTGGAAGTATCATCCTTAGCAGGTTGGATTATGGTAACACCCTCCTATTGGAGGCTCCAAAATTTCTAGTTTATCGTCTTCAAAGAGTCCAAACCTTGGCGGCCAAACTGGCACTGATGAAACCACGTCACTCATCAGGCTACTTGGCCCTTGCAGAACTTCATTGGTTACCAATAATGCAAAGGGTTCAGTTTAAGTCTCTCTGCTTGGTCTTCAGGCCCTTCATGCTTTTGGACTCCAACCTCTTCAGGAGACCTTTGCATGGTATATTCCATCAAGGTGTCTTCGCTCCTCCACAGCCTACCTGGTGAGAGCTCCTAAAATTCACAAAGCTAAGTCAGGAGGCAGGGCGTTTAGCTTGGCCGCTGCCAAACTCTGGAATAACCTCCCCCTGGAAATCAGACAGTCTCAGGATCTTTTGCAGTTGAGGAAAAAGGTTAAAACATGGCTGTTTCCTAGAAGCTGACTGTCCAGAGTGCTTTCTGGCAAATCCATTTTGGTACCTTCCACTGATCGATGACTAACGTACTATAGCGCCAAGATCCCCGCTTGGTGATCGTTGCGCTCTATAAATACTACATATACATACTACATACGTACAATACAATCAGTGATGTTACTCACCATGTCATGAATGATGTCATATGTGACATCATCAGCAGTGCATTGCGGGGGCACGACTTATAGTTAGCTCAACTAACTATAACAGCAGAATTTCTCTGGTTTTGTATGAGTGAAATGTCCAACTAACTATAATGTGCCTTACACCTGTGGTTTTTCAGAGAATTTCTATGGTTTTTTAACCCCTTTGCTGCGGGGGTTATTCCTATGGCGCTCCTGTGCGTGTATTAGCTCCCGTGGAACGCTCAGCACAGCAGGGGAATTCTCCCCGCACCTGAGCATACCACGGGCCATGACGAGCTGAGCTCGTCATGAGCACCGGAGCTCGTCAGAGCGTCCAAGGTGCTAAATGCTAATTTCTAACTATAACGTCCCTGAAACCTATGTTTTTTTCATTGAATTTGAAAGGTTTTTTAAATGCTAATTTCTAACTATTCCTAAAGAGGTAGGACATGTGCAGAAAGAGGAAGAAACATGCAGAAAGAAGCAAGAGAAATGCAGAAAGATGCAACAGAACTCCAGAAAGACGAAGCAAGGTGCAGAAAGAAGCAAGAGATATGCACAACGAAACAACAGAGGTGCAGAAGGAGACCTTGTTGCAATGTCACCCTTGCTCACAACATTTCGCTGACTGGTACTGATGGTAACTGACTCTGACTAACCAGGCCCAGAGCAAATGATATCCTGAAAGACACTTAGAAAATAGTGAAAACACCTACATACACTCGGGTACACTATGGGTTGGGGTACCCCTGTGACTGGCATGACCTCCCCTGTAAGGCTCTACTACATAATAGGGCAGGGGAATTAAAACTACCTCTAAGTAAGAGGTGTAGAAAGAGGCAAGAGAAGTGCAGAAAGAAGCAACAGAGGCAGGAGAGGTGCAGAAAGAGGCAAGAAAGTTACATAAAGAGGGCACAGGGGTGCAGAAAGAGGCAAGAGGGATTCAGACATTTGAAACAGAGGTACAGAAAGAAGCAAGAGAAGTGCAGAAAGAAGAAAGAGAAGTGCAGAAAGAAGCAAAAGAGGTGGAAAAATAGGAAAGAGGGTGCAGAAAGAGGCAAGAGGGATACAGAAATTTGCAAAAGAGGTGCAGAAACAAGCAAGAGAAGTGCAGAAAGAGGCAAGAGAATTGCTGAAAGAAGCAACAGAGATGTTGAAAGAAGCAAGAGAAGTGCAGAAAGAAGCAAGTGAGGTGCAGAATAAATCAAGGGCAGTGCAGAATGAACCAACAGCGGTGCAAAAAGAGGCAACAGGGGTACAAAAAGAAGGAAGAGAAGTGCAGAAAGAGGCAAGAGAATTGCTGAAAGAAGCAAAAGAGGTGTAGAAATAAGCAAGAGAAGTACAGAAAGAGACAAGTGAGGTGCAGAAGGAAGCAAGAGCACTGCAGAAAGAACCAACAGAGGTGCAAAAGAGGCAAGAGGAGTAAAGAAAAAGGTAGGAGGGGTACAAAAAGAGGCAAGAGACGTACGGAAAGAGGCCAGAGGGGTGCAGAAAAAAGGAAGAGATGTGCAGAAAGAGGCAAGAGAATTGCTGTACGAAGCAACAGAGGTGAAGAAATAAGGAAGAGAAGTGCAAGTTGAGGCAAGTGAGGTGCAGAAAAAAGTAAGAGCAGTGCAGAAAGAACCAACAGAGGTGCTGACAGAGGTGTGAAGGGTGCAGAAAGAGCAAGATAAGTGCAGAAAAAGGCAACAGAGGTACAGAAAGAAGCAAGAGAGGTACAGAAACAAGCATGAACGGTACAGAAACAGGGAACAGGGGTGCAGAAAGAGGCAAGAGAGTTGCAGAAAGAGAAAGGAGGGCTGCAGAAAGAGGCAAGAGATCTGCAGAAAAAGCAACAGAGGCATTGAAAGAGGCAAGAGAAGTGCAGAAAGAACCAAGAAAAGTGCAGAAAGAAGCAACAGAGGTGCAGAAGGAGACACGAGGGGTGCAAAAAGAAAGAAGAGAAGTGCACAAAGAAGCAACAGAGGTACTGAAAGAGGATCAAAGGGTGCAGAAAGAGGTAAGAGAAGTTCACAAAGAAGCAACAGAGGTACAGAAAGAGGCAAGAGTGGTGCTGAAAAAGGGAAGAGAGGTATAGAAAGAGGCAAGAGAGTTGGACAAATAGCGATGAGGGGTGCAGAAAGAGGCAGGAGGGATGCAGAAAGAAGCAACAGAGGTGTCAAAAGAGGCAGAAGAGGTGCAGAAAGATGCAAGAGAGGTGCAGAAACAAGCAAGAGAAGTGCAGATGGAGGCAAGAGAATTGCTGAAAGAAGCAACAGAGGTTTAGAAAGAAGCAAGAGAAGTGCAGAAAGAGGCAAGTGAGGTAAAGAAAGAAGCAAGAGCAGTGCAGAAAGAACCAGCAGAGGTGCAAAAAGAGGCAAGAGGCAAGAAGAGTGCTGAAAAAAGGTAGGAGGGGTGCAGAAAGAGGTAAGAGAGGTACAGAACTTCCCACAAAAACTGTCTTTAAAAGAGGAAGCCGAGCAAGAGAATGTCATTTTGCATCACCCAGCTGCACAGGAAGTGACAGCACTGTATTTTCCATCATGCATCTGCACAAGAAGTGACATATCTGATTTCCAGCCAAAACCGTCTGGAAAAGAAGCCTAGCAAGACAACTTCATTTTCCATCACTCCTTTGCACAGGAAGTGAATTTGTAAAAGAAGAATCCAAGAAAGGCAACACTGGATTTCAACTGCACAGGAAATTACATAACTGGATTTCCCATAACCCATCTGCACAGGAAGTGACATCGCTAAAAGAAGAAGTCAAGCAAAGCACTGGATTTCCAATCATCCATCAGCACAGAAAGTGACTTCAATAGATTTCCTAGCAATTGTTGGCCCAGGAAGTAACATCAATAGTTTCCCGCCCATGCGCCCTTCCCCCCTCTCAGGACCTACTTAATGGTGGCTGTAGCATAGACATGCCACTTGCGCACCAGAGGCAAGCAGGTCTATGCCCATCCGCATATCAACTGCGCATGTGCCAGGAAGGCTTTTTCTTCATCCACACATCACTACCCTGCCATCCTCCTCCATGCTCATGCATGGCCGCCATACATGGCCGCCACTTCACTGCCACACCACGCAACACAGAAGAAATGTTCACATGTTCCTTCTACAAGTTCTGATACACTTTCCCACATCCTGTATCCCCATTGCAACACCAAAAGCACCCAACCTACCACGGGCTCACACAAATCAGCCACCTGCTTATACTCATACAGACCAAACACCACCCACACAACATGACACACTCGTATGCATGCTCCTCAACACCTGCTTGCTCACCAAACACTCCACGGAGATATGGGGCGCACTGCATGACATTGCTCTGGACCTGCTTTTCCTTCTGGAAATATGGCTAAACCCAACACCTGCACCAATCACTGCTACAGCTATCCCCGCTGGCTACAAGATCGCCAGGCAACACTGCCAGAACAAACCGGAAGTGAAGTTGCATGGACACCTCCTAGCTACATGAACACCTCAACTTCAAGATACACATCACAGCCAACTTCTCCCTGGGTGTAACCCTCACATACAGACCACCAGGACCCCGCACCAATTTCACCAGTGATATCACAGACTTTGTCGCACCCCTCCTTAACGCCAGCAACTTCATCGCCCTCGTAGATCTTAACTTTCACAAACTAGACTGCACCCGGCCCAAACCCCTTTCATCTATCTGTGATGTCGCTTAAAGCGGGCCTTCAAGAGTGCAGCAAAGACTAGCTAATGTCTAACTGTTCTTGTACGCCACAGCAGAATGTACCCTTGACTAGCCCTGGTAATGCAAGCACAATCTTCCAAGATGTCTTGCACTGAGGGCCTCATTTATGAGGAATTGGCATAGGGCAGAACCGCAAGTCTTCCAGCTGTGCTGCCCAATGCCAATGTGAAAGGGCAGGAATGCACCGTATTTAAGAAATACAGTCAATTCCTGTACTTTCCCCCTGTGCTGTCATACAATTTGCTGCCTAGCGCCAATGTAGGCACCCTTCCACCATGGTGCAAGAGTGTCTGCGTTGCAAGCAGGATTGTTTTCGTGCAGGTGGAGACACTTCCCTTCACAAAAACAATTCTGAGAGGCGTTTTCCTCTTTCTATCTGGGGCAGCTCCTCCTTTATGGCGGAGGAGCGTTGCCCCACTAAAAATAAAATGATAATAAGACCATTTCATTACAATTTTATTTTTGCATTACTGCCAGCCAAGGTTAGGGTGGGGGCAGGGCCATCCTGCTGAGCGTCACGCTTTAGGGAGGAGTATTGGGCACTGGTAAGTGAGCATGTCTGTTTGACCGGCCGTCTTAGGCTGGCCAAAGAGACAAGCGCACTCATGTTTCTGGAACCCAGCCGTGTTGTAACAGCCGGGTTGGAGAAAAGCCCCAGGCTCCGTGGGCCTGAGTGAGAGTTAAGTCAGCCCGCTCAGGCCAATCACAGAACTGCTTTCATGCTGGGATTACCAGCATAAGAGCAGCACCGTGATTGCCCCTTGGGAGCCTCCACAGAGTGACCAGCGTCAGAAGAGGAGCACCGAGACAGTGAGCGCAGGGGCCAGTAAGTGTTTTTTTTTAACCATTTTTCTCTTCCCTTCTTCATTCGCATTGCTGACCACCCCAAAATTGGAGCAGCCACCCCTGCTTTCTATGTCTGCTGCAGAACGCAGCACAAATGGAAAGAGGAAAAAATATGAGGGAAAAAAAATATTCTCCTCGTTACTCCTGCTCTGGGGAGGCGTAAGATTTTGTCGCTGCCTTGGGTTTATGTGATTAAGTAAATCTTTGACAGTGATGAAATCCATGGGTGCTGTGTACAAAAAACCTACTGCAACCCCCATGGAACACCTCCTTGACACAGAGTAAGGCAGAGCAGAGACTTGCGCTGCTTTGTTTTACTCCATATCTATGTTGGCCATCCAAAGCCGGGAAACATCCTTTACAACGCAACTTTTACCACGCAGTGCCTTTACGACGCAACTTTTACAACGCAAACCATTAGAACGCATTGCGCTGGGGGGCGCTCTAGGATAGGGAATAGGTTTAATGTACTATCCAACACCTTCCCTACCATCCACGGGGACTGGAGTTGGAATAGTAAATTAAACAATTCACTATCCAGCGCCTAAAAGCACTATGCGTTGTAATGGTATGCGTTGTAAAAACCGCATTGTAAAAGCATGCGATGTAAAAGCATACGTTGTAATGTCATACATCCCCCAAAGCCACACAGAGTGGCTTTGTGTCGCCTCATAGATATGATTGAGATACTGCATGAGCATCAAAAAAAGTGACGCTCTGGCGGCGCTAGCCTCTCATAAATAAGCTCCCGGCGCTGCAGATCTTTCCTGCACTGCTGGCATCTCTCTCTTCCTGCACAGCTCAATGTTAGCCTCACTGCTCAGAACTCTATTTTTGCACAGTTTGTATCTTCAAATTCCTCCTCGAGTCAGCCTTGTACTGCTCGATCTCTTACCCTGAGTGTTGAGTGCTGAAGGGGTTTACTTGGTGCTCTGTTTTGGGTTCAATAGTAAGATTATATCCCAGGACACCAGTTGTCAAAGGCCCCTAATGCCATAGTCTGAACCCGGTAAACCCCTGAACCCTGGGATTGTAATCCCTTGGGATTATTCAGGTTTGCCTACTATAAATAGTTGTGTACTGTGTCAATTCACTCTCTGGCCTCTGCTCAGACAAAACTAGCTGTACATAGCAGAAAAGTGAGAATTGTCTGCTGAATTAAAAGGAAGAGTGTCAGTAAGAATAATCCACACTTCTATCAGTCAGTCAGTCAGTCAGTCAAAATACTGTTATTCGATTATTAGAAATCGAAAAAAGACATGGTTACAAATACATCACAAGGTAAAACAGCAGCAGACCATCGAATACAAATACAGCATAAATATAAATTACACAGAAATTAAAATTAGCATAATTAAAACTTTCTCAGTATTTCGTTTAAAAACAGCAATAACCAATGTGCAGTTGATTCATGTACTAATAGGGATACCCCGTGACCTACATCGCACCACACTTCTATCAAATGCTCTGTTTCTGAAATAAAACTGGAACGGGATGCATCAGTTTTGATAACACATATAGAACAGCATACGTGAAGAAATTCATGACACTATCTCCCTTTTAAGCCAATTTATAGTTACTTGTGTCTCCTTTGCTGATTCTGCATGAATCATTTCACTTGTGCCAAGGAAAGAGCATTCGGAGTCGCGATTTTTGTGTTCTCAGCAGGGCGGCTGATTGGATTTCCCAATTCTCCGAAGCCTTTGACGGGAGCTCGTCTTGGCGTCAGTCCTGAAAATGTTGCTGATTTGAGTCCAACGTTGTCGCTTCGAGACTAGTGGCATAAAGGAACGTTGGTTAGCATATGGGATACCCCTGAGAAGAGAAACTGCAAGTTTATCAAGATGCAAATGTCTCCAATTACAAGGTAATGAAGCTCCTTTTTAGGTCTGGATAGAGATCTGTATCTGCCTTGAAGACCTCATGTCATCCACAAAAGTTCAATAAGATGTGCAGAGAGCCTGGGACTTGAGTCAAACCCTTTAATGCTTGGTTTTCATGTTTTTCATGATCTGCCGTTGTAGGAAGGTGGAATCTGGCTGCATGGGTACCCCCACTTTTTTCCTGGTATTTTGCTGGTTTTTGACTTAGTTTGGCAGGGATTCTGCTATTCAGGACCCCAGCCTATCTGCTTTCTCCCTAAATTGATTGTTTATGTACTTTAGGTACACTCCAGATTGGATTCAGAGGTACCCTTATAAGTCCCTAGTATATGGTATACTATGTACCCAGGGCATAGGTACCCCAGAGGCCTCCCAGGGGGCTGCAGCATGTATTGTGCCACCCTAGAGAGGCCACTTAAACTGACACAACAGGTCTGCTACAGCAGCCTGTGTAAGGTGGTGTATGGACCCCTTACTCAGATATAGGTTTCCAATTTCTACCTTATCACTACACTTATAAACCTATCAGTCACTCCTATGGCAAGCCTTATCAATCCTAAAGGCAGGGTGCTGGGTCTTGTGTGAGAGGGTGCCCAGGCATAAGCAGAGCCCCTCTGCAGCCTTCAGAATCTATCCTCCGGGGTTGTTAGTGATGCTGCCTCGACCATATACTTTTAAGTGCATTATAACCTCGCTGTAAATGCTAACTTTTTAACAGCTGCATAGAACCATGTCGTGTTTGGTGTCAAACACCTTGGAATCATACTTCCCACACCAGTAACTGGTGTGGGAGGTATGATTCCCCCATGGTAGAACCACTAGTGTGTAGCACCGGGCTACCCGGTACCAGCTTTCCTTAATCCTGGCATCAGAAAATGAATGCTGCAGCCACAGACACGAGTCTGCCCTCCTGCTGCTGGATGAAACTCCAGCATGGGAGGCCTGGACAATAGGTTTCCTGTCACAGGGAGGTGTGTCCACCTCACAGACAGGCTTTAGTGTATTGGGGCTGGGTGGGTGCACTCCAAGAGTACTTTGAAGTCTGCACTGGGGGCACATTTGGTGTCCCTTTGCATAGTCCAGTTCAAACCGGTTGCAGGGGCTACCAGCCCCTGGTCTGGTCCGAAACTGGACAAAAGAAATGGGTGTAGCCACCCCTCTTTCCTGACCCTCCCATAGGTGGGTCCCCAGAGTTTGGCCCACCCATTCCTTGGGTATAAAGTAGGAACCCCTGGCTACAGGACTTTAGATTTACCTGGAAGAAACTCTGATACATAATCCTGGAATTTCGATGATCTAAAAGGGGCTAGATGACTGAGGAATCCCCCTTGGTGTAAAGGAGTTACTCCCCTGCTTGGCAGGCACCAAAGACGCAACTGTCCGGTTGGCATCTCCAAAACTCCAAAGGACTCCAAAGAGTTTTGCCACACAGGAGGTAGGGTTCTAAGTGTCCCCGAGGCTGACACATGTTCTCAGCAAACCTGAAACCCTTATACCTTGTGGGGACCTTGCAACTCAAACCCCTGGACACCGTGACCATTTGCAGCTGCCCATGTTTCCCGGCATTCTTCGAGGCTCTGCTTTGGACTACTTGTAGTCCAGACCCCGAGCAGTGATTCCACTGAAGATCACCAGCCTACATTTCCCGAGTGTTCCGTGGGCTGGTTTCAATTGTTTCCGCTTGAGGCCCCTTTGCGATCCCTTGTCTGTCGACTTGTGGGTCCCTGAGAAGGGTACTTGAACTTTGATTGGGTTTCTATAGTTGCTCCAGACATGCCCTGACTCTCCATCGTTTAGGGAGTCCCCAGGATCTTGCTGGTCTGCACCGAACCATCTTTACTCTTCCTGCTTGGTTTGCTGTTGCCAAGGCTTGTTGTGCTCAATCCAAGCACCAACACCTCAGCACTCAACATCCTTTGTGGGACAGCTTGATTCCAGCTCCTGGTTGTTGTCAACATCTCCTGGTCCCCGTGGCTGCAGTGTCAAGCTTCATCTCTTCGCACCTGAAGCACCCAACATCGGCGGGCATTCAATCAATCAATCAATCAATCAATCAATCATGCCATTTGTATAGCGCACTACTCACCCGGGAGGGTCTCAAGGCGCTTGGGGGGAGGGGTATGCTACTGCTCGAACAGCCAGGTCTTGAGTTGTTTCCTGAAGGCGAGGTGGTCCTGTGTCAGCCGAAGGTGGATGGGGAGGGAGTTCCAAGTCTTGGCAGCCAGGTAAGAGAAGGATCTTCCTCCGGCGGTGGCTCTTCGGATGCGTGGTACGGCTGCGAGGGCGAGGCTGGTTGACCGTAGCTGGCGGGTGGGCGTGTAGAAGGTCAGGCGGTCATTGAGGTACTTGGGGCCCAGGTCGTGGAGAGACTTGTGTGCGTGGGTGAGGAGCCGGAACGTGATCCTCTTGTCGACGGGGAGCCAGTGCAGGTTCCTCAGGTGGCTGGAGATGTGGCTGCGTCGGGGCACATCCAGGATGAGTCAGGCGGAGGCGTTCTGGATACGCTGGAGTCTTTTCTGTAGCTTGGCTGTGGTTCGGGCGTAGAGGGCGTTTCCGTAGTCCAGTCGGCTGGTGACGAGTGCCTGGGTGACTGTCTTCCTGGTCTCGGTCGGGATCCAGCGGAAGATCTTGTGAAGCATACGCAGGGTGTTGAAGCACGATGAGGAGACGGCGTTGACTTGTCTGGTCATCGAGAGGGAGGGGTCCAGGATGAAGCCCAGGTTGCGTGCGTGGTCGGTTGGCTTGGGTGCGGTGCCCAGGGCTGGGGGCCACCAGGAGTCGTCCCAGGCGGAGGGCGAAGATCCCAGGATGAGGATTCGTCTATCATGCCCCTGGACACTGGCTAGTGACCAGACTCTGTCCCCTCTGCTTTCAGGTTCTTCACATCTTTGATCCAGGCTTGGATATCCTTGAACACTTTTCCTCTTCACAGCACCAGCACTTTGCAGCAGATCGCCATTGAAATCAACAACGCTTCCCTACACCATTTAACACCCATGCACCCGGCTTCCCTGGGTGAGGTAACTCGAGTACTCCAGTGCTCCCGTGGGTGTTGGCCCTAGAACCCCCTAAGTCTAAAGGGGTTTGCTTAAAGTCCCTTTCTAAGTGTCCTTTATCTTTCATTTTCTAACCGCGACTTTCCCATAGCATTGTACGGGGGTCGCGCCTGTGTTCACATACTGCACGCGTCCCCCGTGGGTCTCCTGTGTCACTACCTTGGGTGGTTCCGGGGGAGTCCAGCAATTCTACGTGCTCTAGGCACTATGTCTAGTCAAGTCGTGGTTCTTATACCACTTATTTAGTATATGGTTCGGTACCCCCTTGGGCCTATCGTATATTGTGATAATTTACTGTGATATTTTGATTGTAACATATGTGCTTTCACCTCTAATCTCAGAGATAAGTAGGGAGTGTTTAGAAATAAATACATATATTTTACATATATACCTGGCGTGGTTCTCCTTTCATTTGGTCATTCATGAGATTATAGACTGGTAAAACAAACTGCTTTACATTCCTTCAAGACTTAGCCTGAAGTCTGCTCTCCACAGATACCACTAGGATAGCTTTCTATATAGGTAGTCTTTAAACATACCATCAATAAGGGTCGATTTAGACTGGTGCAAGGTGCCCACTATAATAGTGGACAGCATATGCCAGGCCAACTTCTCACAGCCGTTACTTGGACAGGCTGTCCATCAAGAGTGTGGTGTTTTGCAGATAGTCACAAAGAAATGAGTCATCTGCCAGGCTCAGAGTGCGAGAAGAACTCAAATTCCATGTCTGGTCCTTCAAATGGGACAGCATTGTTGTGGCCTCGCTGGCGACTCTCCGTAAGGGATCGGGGCTTCACAACATGATGGGAGTCGCTATTCTGGCCACAATGTATTTGGAGGTCAATATTAAAATGTCGATAGATGGAGAACCTTGGCTTTGCACCAGTACTCGCTGTGCGATAGCTGAATACTTAATACTGCGGGATACTTGCACCCCTGAAGCTAGCCTCTGGCTCTGTTCCAGTTCTAACTGGAATATTTGAGCATTTGACTATCTTGCGACCAAGAAGCCCAGCCCTACTGGACTAGCTGTAGCCCTGATGGATCCCTGCCTGGTAGTATATTGATACTGAAGCAGTGTGTGTCCAGGACACGGACGCACTTAGGGGCATTGCTTTGTGTCATGTATGCATCACGCAACAAGGTTACACATGTGACGCAAACCTCTAAGTCAGATTTATGAAGCCATGAAAAGCCACTTTACCGCACCACAGCAGGCATAACAAGGAGAAATATTGTTGTAACTTGTCATTGGTATATTCATTTTTCCCTCTTTTTTTCTAATCCCCCCGCTCCATCCCAGTTGTTCTTGCCTTTAGAATTAGAATGCTGGGGTGATGCCCAGAGTAGACAATCAGCCGTTGCTGCCAAAGGACTCCGAAAATAAACGTGCATATTCGTCCCTGTGTTGCTGCATCTTTCAACAAATACGTTTCTTTATTTGTCCTCATTTTTTCTTCTTTCCATGCGTGCTGCACTCTGCAGCAGACATAGTCAGAGGATAAACGCCTCTTTGGATTGTTTTGTAGCAGGAAGTTGCCCATTCCCGCACAAAACCAATCCTGCCTTTAAAGCAGGCACCCAACCACGCCACAAGGTGGCTGCATTGTCGCTCGGCTGCCAAAACAGTGCAGGGATAAATGAAAGGATGCGCTGTATTGCTTTGTTCGCCATAAGTGTGGCAGGGTATGCTCAGACGTGAGTCCCTTGCTCACTTGGCCACTGGATTCAAGATAGCCTGGCTGATGAGGATTATGAATCCGAAACCGGTCCCAGGATGCTTGTTTCCGGTCCAGGGAAGACATGGCTTGGCAGTTCGGGCTGGACTGTTCCCAGGAGGCACAGGGTCAGACTAATTTGCATATGGCCATGTCTGAAATGGGGTGGCTGAGTGGGCTAAAGAATGGTGATGGATTAAACCCAGATCAGTTGACTGGGGGTGAGTGTTTGATTTGCTCAAACGCTCCGTCCATCATCCCCTTTTGTTTCGCTTTGTTCGCCCTAAGTGTGGCAAGGTATGCTCAGACGTGAGTCCCTTGCTCACTTGGACACTGGATTCAAGATAGCCTGGCTGATGAGGATTATGAATCCGAAACCGGTCCCAGGATGCTTGTTTCCGGTCCAGGGAAGATATGGTTTGGCAGTTCGGGCTGGACTGTTCCCATGAGGCACAGGGTCAGACTGATTTGCATATGGCCATGTTTAAACTGGGGTGGCAGAGTGGGCTAAAGAATGGTGATGGATTAAACCCAGATCAGTTGACTGGGGGTGAGTGTTTGATTTGCTCAAACGCTCCGGACCATCGGAGCAGGCAGCCAGCGAGGACCAGGCCTTCCTGTTCCTTGACGGACCATCGGAGCAGGCAGCCATCGAGGACCAGGCAGTCCTGTTCCTAGACGGACCATAGGAGCAGGCAGCCAGCGAGGAGCAGGCCTTCCTGTTCCTAGACGGATCATCAGAGCAGGTAGCCAGAGGAGGACCAGGCCGTCCTGTTCTTTGATGGACCATCAGAGCAGGCAGCCAGCGAGGACCAGGCTGTCCTGTTCCTTGACGGACCATCGGAGCAGGCAGCCAGTGAGGACCAGGCCGTCCTGTTCCTTGACGGACCATCATAGAGAGCAGTGCCTGTCCAGCTCACCGGCTCCATCTGGAACCCGCAGAGTCAGCACTTCTCGGCCTCCGGAGGATTTCAGGAGTTAATGTATATAAACAGAAGGATATAGGTTTCACGCAGCGATACCTGGGATCTGCAGACCTCATTACCCTCCCCGACTCCTTTTCCTTCGCGCTCAGCATCCCTGGCTGCTTTAAATGAGGTCTTCTGGGAGCTACACAGCTGATCTGAGCCCCAGAGTGACTTGTCCTCATCAGGAAAGGAAAGGAAGCTGTAAAGGGGATTATTTCAAAAGTGGTGATTTTACACCGATGCAGCAGCCAATGCCAGTCTCAAGGCAGTGTGGGTGCATGTCAGCGATATTCATCGCTAGTGACATGCAAAGTGGGCATACCCAACCTGTTAGCGACTGAAAGCAGTCGCTAACATCGCTATCACCTATTATTAACGCAGGCGTATCTATGGAAATATTCGTGCTAAGCGCGAATATCTCCAAAACCTAACGCCTGCTCAGACCACTTCTTAGCCTGTATATCCAATGGGAGGTGGATATTCAGGCTAAGACCCTATTGACGTTAATGCCTGAATATCGCTGTATTCTCAGCGATATTCACACATGTCGCTGCTATCGCCGGATATTTTATCGCTTTAGAGATAAACGTTGCTAATAGCACTTATCTCGGCGATAAAATCCGGAAATGCGTGGCGATAAAAAAAATATCGCTAAGTCAATTTAGCGATAAATGTCGCTATTTGTTGATAATATGCCCCACAAAGTCCAGTAGTGAACGGAGGAAACAGGAAATCCGTGCTTCCTTTTGAAATCACCCCTGCTTTGGTTTAAGAGTTCAGCCCCGGCCAGGATCGTCTCTTCTGCCCTAATTGGCAGGACCGCCAGGCGGCATTGCCCAATTGTAGAACACAGTTTTATTTTCAATTAAAATAAAAAAATGTTAATGTGCAGTCAAGAAAATAAAGACATCCTTGGCATGGGTGTCTGTGGAAGTGAGGAAAGGTGAATGCGTGTGCGAGAAAGAGGGTGCGTGCACAAGAGAAGGCAGAGTGTGAGGGTGTAGAGGGCAGGAGGGCATGTGAGAGGGGTAGTAAGGGGTGCCTGCAGCATGGGGGTACCTGTCTGGGGGCTGCTGGTGGGGGGATGGACTGCTTTCTGCGCTTTCCTCTGTGTGGGGGGTGCCTCTTATTCCACCTGATGGGTTTAACCTCATGCATGCTCGTGACGGAACCGCTCCGTCACGAGCCTCGGGTGGGCTGTGCTGGTGACGGAGCGGTTCCGTCACGGCCCGGCCGCTGCGCCTGCACAGCGCGTTCTATTGAGCGGGCGGGGCCGTGACGGAACCGCTCCGTCACAAGCACAGCTCACCCGAGGCTCGTGACGGAGCGGTTCCGTCACAAGCATGCGAGCGCCGCGCGGCCCCCCTCCCCCTTAGTGCTGCGGCGGAATTGCCGCCACAGCAAAGGGTTAAAACCGCTGTAGTATCCAAGCTCGCCTTTGTCTCTGAGGGCGGAGGAGGTACATGTGACCACCCGGACCTCCTGTTTCCACAGTGTCAAACAATCACAGAAAATCAGGGCTCGAGTCGGGGTACCACGCGGGTGGACAGCGTCCCCCCACTTATTTTACTGGGAGCTCGATAGCTGGAACAAATGGAGCCACACATTCACTCTTTGGCCTCTCTGGGGTGAGATCAGAGCCCATTCAGAACGCTGCTCACGCGCTGGCTTCTCTGATGCAATCGCATCTAAGGGGTGAGCGAGGGGAGGCAATGAGTCTGATGGTGCAAGCCACCTTTCGTGACGTCACTTCCTGCTGTGACGTCAGCTTCCCCCCACTTCTATTTTCAAGACTTGTGCCCTGCAGAAAATCAAAAATGAAGTGCACTGTAGGAAACCATAAGAAAAGAAAGATGAATAACCCTGGAGACTCGGTTACATACTGACCCCCTACAAAGGCACCGCATTCACTTGCCGAGAGTGATACTTGCAGCAGGAAGGGGTGGGTTGATGCAGGTTGGACAGACAGTAGGCAGGAATTGAACACTAAGGAGGGAGTGTAAAGAAGTGCCCTCCAGACCTGCTCAGACACCGCCCATCAGTCGGATGCGCCTCGATGTCTCTGCTGGTAAATCTCGCGAGCAGAGATCAGTCCCAGAACCGTCTTCTCATAAGGCTGATCTTTGTAGACACACCCCCTGCACATGCGCAGGTCTGTTCTTCCTGTATGAAGGGGCTGGTTTATGAAGGATAGCCAACCAATCAAGTGGCCGGAATTTAGCTCCTATGGTTCCACACAAGCACCATGTGCTATCACCAAACACCTCCCAGCTTTCCATGAAGTGCTCCAGTACCTTTGTCCAGCAGAGATAGCATCTTAGGGGTATATTATCAAGGGGTTTATCTCCGCTTTTTTGGCTTTAAAAGCCAAGAAAGCGGAGATAAAATTATCTCCCTATTACCAAGCTGTCGCTAACACCAGTTAGCGACAGCTAATAGGAGATAGCGACCATCTTGGGCCCCGCTTTGCATGTCAGTGATATTTACCACGAATGACATGCAAAGTGGGCGTGCCAAGATGTTAGCGACTGGAAACAGTCGCTAACATCGCTATCTCCTATTACCAACTTCTGGAGATATTCGCGCTAAGCGCGAATATCTCCAAAAGCTAACACCTGCCCTGAGCAGTTCTTAGCCATGTTAACCAATGGGAGGTGGATAACATGGCTAAGAGCATTTGCTCGATAATGCATGAATATCGCGGACTTTTCAGCGATATTCATGCATTGCGGCCGTTTTTTATCGCATTTGCGATAAACCTTGCTAATAGCAAGGTTTATCTGCGATAAAAATCGCCGATGTGCGGCGATAATTTTTGTCTCTAAACAAGTTAGAGACAAAAATTATCTCTATTGGTTGGTAATATACCCCTTAATCTTTTAAGAATAAAGGGGCATATCACCACCACATCACTCAGGGACACCACCACATCACTCGGGGACACCACCACATCACTCGGGGACACCACCACATCACTCAGGGACACCACCACATCACTCGGGGACACCACCACATCACTCAGGGACACCACCACAGCGTTGAACGCAAGAAGGCGGCCACAGAGGCCACGTCTGCTCTTTATGTGAGAGTGGTAAGTGCTTCACTGTAGGAAATGTAGTGAGTAAAAACTAAGGGCCATATGTAGGTGGGGTATTACCAGTCGGTAACGGTGAAATTCGGTAAATTTTACCATTATCGACCGGTATTTAGGGATTTGAGATGTAGGTGGCAGGATATAAGGATTCGGTAATTTACGCATTCGGTAATTTAAGGAATCGGTAAATTACCGAATCCTATATACAATGTAGGGAGCACTCAAGTGAGTGCATTTTTCATTTAAGGATTCATTATTTACCACCAACTACAAGTTGGTGGTAAATATCGAAAACCTTTAAAAAAAGTAATTTTGTGCTTTTTTAAATGTGTCATGTGGCAGACATACATGCCCTTAGGGCATGCATGTCTGCCACATGTGCACACATGCACGATTCAGGGGTGCAACAGGGTGTCAATGTGACACCCTACCACCCTTGGATATGTTCCCCCTATTCCTGATTCGGTGTTTACCGAATCAGTAATACTGAATGGCTTCCCATTCATTCCTATGGGCCTTCAGGCCCTTAGGAATGAATGGGAATTACTGAATCAGTAAATACCGAATAGGTGATACCGAATATTCACGATTCAGTAAAATACTATTTACCGATTTTCAAGTACCGAATCGGTAAAATTCGGTATTTAAAAATCGGCAAATAGTGATTACCTACATATGGCCCTAAAACTCTACTATTGTGGATTGGCAGAATAGCAATATTTCCCCAGAGATGTGTCAATGGGTATGACGATAATTTGCTTTTATGAAGCACTTGATTCAATAGGGCTCTTTGTAGCCTTGTAATATATTTGAGCTGCAACGTTCACTCAAGACGGTTAGTCGACGCGCCCCTCTCAGGTGAACAAAGAAGGTATTTGCTTTTTACACCTGAGCCTAATTTGCTATCAATTCTTCAGGAGGTTCTTTTGTCGGGTGCATATTATCTTGCGGCTAGTTTTCTCTAATATTGTCACTTATAAGCTCTAAAGACCTAAGTGCCTGTCTTAATCCAGAGAAGTCGTATTCTGAAAACGACGACAAATCGCTTAACTGGTTCAATTAATGATTCAGAGTGAATCTTAAGTGATCTACTGAGACCTCATCAAGGGCCAGATGTAGGTAGCCAAATACCGGTCGGTAACGGCCGAATTCGGCCGTTACCGACCGGTATTTGGCTTTCGACATGTAGGGGGATTGCAACAGGGCATTTCGGTAATTTTACCGATTCGGTAAATATACCGGTCGGTAAATTTACCGACCGGTATTTTTACAGAATCGGTAAAATTGAGATGTAGGTGGGACTCTTCTGAGTCCCACAAGCCCTACAAAATCGGTATTTTACCATCAAATTCAATTTGATGGTAAAATACCGATTCTGTGCCATATGACAGGCAGACCTGCCCTTAGGGTAGGTATGCCTGCCACATGGCCCCCGAACTTTTTATGGGGGTGCTAGAGGGTGTCAAAGTGACACCCCCTGCACCCTTGTCAAAATCGGTATTTACCGATTCGGTAAATACCGACCGGTAATGCCCCATTCATTCCTATGGGCTTCAAAGCCCATAGGAATGAATGGAGCATTACCGGTCGGTATTTACCGATTCGGTAAATACAGATATTTACCGATTCGGTAAATGGAACATTTGGATGTTCCTACATACCCCCCCTTCTTATTTACCGATTCTTAATTACCGAATCGGTAAAATTCGGTAATTAAGAATCGGTAAATAAGTTCTAACTACATCTGGCCCCAAGTGCCTAGAAGACTTCTCATAGGGAGAGGAGCTGCCCACCCCTGAACAAACAAAGAAATCTCCTTTTACTCCTCAATGTCTCAAGCAGGATGAGTAAAGTGCAAGACCTGGGCTTACTTTACAAGTCCAAGGCATGGCTCACCGCTGGGGTTCGAGCCTCGTGGCATTATGTAGGGTGGTGCCTGTGTGTCTGGGTAGCACAGTGGGTGTTTACACCCTGGACGTGCGCCATCATTTACTTATTTATTTGTGAAGTTTTATATAGCGTGAACATGACCCGTCCAGGCATCAGAGCGCTGTACAAAGAGCAGACAATGGAAACAAGTAGGCATGTAATAGTGAACACTATACGTATCACAACAGTAAAGCACACGAAATGAGAAAAGAGAACAACAAGAAACATAGTAGATATAAAGTAACAAAATTGCATGGTGGAATAGGCTTCCAGCGCTGTATACACGAAATATTAGTCCATGTGAGTGTCTTCAGGTCTATTGTGGAAGGTATTTTTATTCAGGAGTAAGTGTTTTACTTGGTTTTTAGGGCTCGGACTCCTTCCCAGTGAAACTGGGAGGAGTTTGAGAACTAATGTTAAAGGAGAAAAAAAAGAAGAAGAGGGCCTTGGAGAGAGAAATTCCAGACATTCCTTAGCGTTTTCTGTCATCTGGTCAGTGATTCGTCTTCCTTGTGTTTTCTTTTTAATAGGCTTGAAGTGATAGGGTAAATGTAGTTTTGTTCCGCCATTTTGAGGCATATTTCGTGCGTGCTCGCGCAAAGAAGTACATTAATTATAATTAGGAGCTGTCAGGGTGCCTCCGTTAGTGAATACAGATGGCCGGGCGCGTTCACAAATCTGCAGCGCTCAGCGCGCAGCTTTCTTGTTTTGCAAGATGCGATCACCGCTTTAATACAGATTCGCTGAGGTACGTTCATGAGGCATTTATAAGGTATTGGCAAAATTAATGGTCCAGGCTTACGAATTATTCACGGCAATTCATGAATATATGTTGTTGTTTTTTTAAAGGCACGATTTCTCACGAGCGTGTGAAGGACTGTTTATTTTCCAGACCATTGGATTATTTTTTTTTCGCTATCACAAGGTATGTCAAGTAAGACACGGTTTTTTTTAAGACACACACTGCACCGCAGTTATTAAGTAAAATAACAAAAAGGAAGCGAGTGGGGCCGTGCATGAACGCACAATCGCCCAGTTGCAAAGAGTACATGGGAAGTAGTTTGCATTGTTCCCCGCCTGCAGCCGCGGTTTGAATCCGGTCCTGGAAGCCCGGGGCCCCGCCGCAGCTTGGCACACTTGTGGTTGGAAACTATGACTGGTCTGTTTTTGTGTAATCTGGCGGAGGGGGGGGGGGGGGGGGTCGCTTGCTGTGTAATTACTGATGCTCCCGCTCGGATGCATTGAATCCCGGCGCACCCTTTGCCTCCCGCTGTGCACGCATGCACCGCCCGGACGAGGCCACCGCGCCATGCTTTGCAGGGAGATGCTTCATACGAACATACGTACACCGCAGTTATTAAGTAAATGCTTCATACGTACACCGCAGTTATTAAGTAAAATAACAAAAAGGAAGCGAGTGGGGCCGTGCATGAACGCACAATCGCCCAGTTGCAAAGAGTACATGGGAAGTAGTTTGCATTGTTCCCCGCCTGCAGCCGCGGTTTGAATCCGGTCCTGGAAGCCCGGGGCCCCGCCGCAGCTTGGCACACTTGTGGTTGGAAACTATGACTGGTCTGTTTTTGTGTAATCTGGCGGAGGGGGGGGGGGTGTCGCTTGCTGTGTAATTACTGATGCTCCCGCTCGGATGCATTGAATCCCGGCGCACCCTTTGCCTCCCGCTGTGCACGCATGCACCGCCCGGACGAGGCCACCGCGCCATGCTTTGCAGGGAGATGCTTCATACGAGCCCCTGGAACGTGCAGACCTGCCCACCGCTCCGTGCCACCCACTGAGATGGCCGGGCGCGTTCACAATTCTGCAGCGCTCAGCGCGCAGCTTCCTTTTTTTGCAAGATGCGATCACCGCTTTAATACAGATTCGCTGAGGTACGTTCATGAGGCATTTATAAGGTATTGGCAAAATTATTGGTCCAGGCTTACGAATTATTCACGGCAATTCATGAATATATGTTGTTGTTTTTTTAAAGGCACTATTTCTCACGAGCGTGTAAAGGACTGTTTATTTTCCAGACCATTGGATTATTTTTTTTTCGCTATCACAAGGTATGTCAAGTAAGACACGTTTTTTTTTAAGACACACACTAATGTGGATGTAAGTTTGGAAATGACAGGAGCACCATATTTCTTACAGATGATTATGAAATCGGATGGTCAGCACCTGGTCCTGCTTTAATCAGGTCAGCTACATTCTATACTTATTTGAGGGTGTTATCGGAGAGAGTAAGCAGCACAGCACTTTTCAACTCAGGTGGCAATAGTACATTTGTTGATGTATGTACAACCATGCAACATTTGTATCAGTGCTCCCTTCACACCTCGCCATAGCCTTGTGCCCCAAAACGCTTGTATTGATCATCACGGGTTCAAACTGTGTGATCCTGGACACATCGCCCACCCCTCCTTTGTCCCCGATCTCTGGCAAAGGTGGGAGCGCTTAGAAGCAAGCGTATACCCGTGTTAAGCAGCATATATGGAACTGGGTCGGTACGTTGGCAGCTGCCGCTAGCGCCCCCCTCCAACACCCCCACAGCTCCCCCATCCCAGATGTAAGTCTCCCGCGCCCAGTATTGGCTACTTTACATGTCTCGGCCTGGGAGTTCATTCCGTAGGAACCCGGGCTCACTTAGCTGACGTCTCAGGGCAGGGAAGGATGTGCGCTGCCACGGTGCCACCCACATGTAAGTACGTGCCTGCGGTGGCCCTGTCTTTGCATTCCTATTTGCATTCAGTGCTCTTGTAAGGACATTTCATAATCCCACAATTTAAATCATCCCTCAAGGTGGAGCTTTGTGAGTTTATCAGGAGCCTGGGAAAGGGTACCAGCATGCTACAATAGAAGTCGGACAACTCGGTGGGTCAAGTGCCTGCTACAGAGATCTGAGTAACCTGCAGGGGTAATATTCGAATATAGACAGGGCCAACTTAGATTTCGCAGCACATTTCACTGTTGTAACACATGTGTGCAGCACCAGTACTATGAGCCTCTGGTGCTCAGTGCCACAAAGGCTGAAGCACAGTAACTTTCTAAAGTACAGAAATCCAAGCTTGTGAGCACGATGCTGCGGTCCAGTCCTAGATATTCTTACCAGCCTGCCAGTCCTCTTCAGACTGCAGCTCCTTTCCTCCCCCACTGGAGATCTAATGTAAGTATCGCGCCTGCCGCTGTCCATCGCAGAGTGCAGTAGAGTGCAGCGTGCAGTAGAGTGCAGCGTGCATTAGAGTGCAGCGTGCAGTAGAGTGCGGCGTGCAGTAGATTACGGCGTGCAGTAGATTGCGGCGTGCAGTAGATTGCGGCATGCAGTAGAGTGCAGAGTGCAGTAGAGTGCAGCATGCAGCGTGCAGTAGAGTGCAGAGTGCAGTAGAGTGCAGTAGAGTGCAGCGTGCAGCATGCAGTAGAGTGCAGCGTGCAGCAGAGTGCAGTAGAGTGCAGAGTGCAGTAGAGTGCAGTTGAGTGTAGTTGAGTGCAGTTGAGTGCAGAGTGCAGTGTGCATTAGAGTGCAGAGTGCAGTAGAGTTCAGAGTGCAGTAGAATGCAGTAGAGTGCAGTAGGGTGAAGTAGAGTGCAGTAAAGTGCAGTAGAGTGCAGAGTGCAGCAGAGTGCAGCAGAGTGCAGTGTGCAATAGAGTGCAGAGTGCAGCAGAGTGCAGCAGCGTGCAGTAGAGTGCAGTGTGCAGTAGAGTGCAGCAGAGTGCAGAGTGCAGCAGAGTGCAGCAGAGTGCAGAGTGCAGTGTGCAGTAGAGTGCAGTGTGCAGTAGAGTGCAGTAGAGTGCAGAGTGAGTGCAGAATGACTGCAGAGTGAGAGTGAGTGAGTGCAGAGTATGAGTGAGTGCGGAGTGCGTGCAAAATGAGTGCAGAGTGACAGTGAGTGCAGAGTGAGTGCTGAGTGCATAGTGAGTGCAGAGTGAGTGCAGGGGCAGAGTGAGTGCAGTTGCAGAGTGAGTGCAGGGTGAGTGCAGGTGCACAGTCATACAGTTGCAATATTTCAATAGATACATTTAATAATGTCTGATCTTACCTACAACTGTGTCAATGAAAACGTTTTCCTTTTCGAATATCAATAAACAACTTTTACTTGCAAAAAGTGTTTTTTTTCACAGACTGTAAATCAAAGTTACAAACACATATTTTACGTATAGTGTGTGAGTGTGCAGAGTAAGCAGTATGTGGGATTAGTGTACAGTGAGAGTGAGTGCAGAGTGAGAGTGAGTGCAGAGTGAGTAAGTGTAGAGTGAGTACAGAAAGAGTGAGTGCAGAGTACAGAGTGAGTGCAGATGCAGAGTCAGTGCACAGTGGGTGCAGGTGCAGAGTGAGTGCAGTGTGAGTGCAGAAAGAGTGAGTGCAGAGTACAGAGTGAATGCAGAGTGAGTGCAGAGTGATTGCAGATGCAGAGTCAGTGCACAGTGAGTGCAGGTGCAGAGTGAGTGCAGACTGAATGTGAGTGCAGAGTGAGTGCAGAATAAGTGTGAGTGCAGAGTGTGTGTAGAGTGAGTGCAGGTGCAGAGTGAGTGCAGAGTGAGTGCAGGTGTAGAGTGAGTGCAGAGTGAGTGCAAGTGCAGAATGACTGCAGAGTGAGTGTGACTGCAGAGTGACTGCAGTGAGTGTGACTGCATAGTGACTGCAGAGTGAGTGTGATTGGAGAGTGAGTGTAGAGTGAGTGGAGGTGCAAAGTGAGTGCAGAGTGAGTGCAGGTACAGAGTGAGTGCAGAGTGAGTGCGAGTGCAGAATGACTGCAGAGTGAGTGTGACTGCAGAGTGACTGCAGCGTGAGTGTGACTGCAGAGTGACTGCCGAGTGACTGCAGTGTGAGTGTGACTGCAGAGTAACAGTGACTGCAGAGTGGCAGTGACTGCAGTCTGTGAGTCTGCAAGGTAAACAGTATGTGAGTATGTGAGTATGCAGGGTGAACAGTGTGTAAGTGTGCAGGGTGCAAAGTGTGTGAGTGTCCAGGATGAACAGTGTGTGACTATGCAGGATGAACAGTGTGGATGTGCAGAGTGAGCAGTGTATGTGTGTAGGGACACTGTGTGAGTGTGCAGGAGACAAACATTAAAAGTAAGTTCACCACACACATACATAGGACCACACACATAAAAACCACACACCACACACACATACACCACACACACATACCACACTCACACACACCACACACACCAGCCTCTCACCACCACACACTCATCACCGCACACTCACCACCACACACTCACCACCACACACTCACCACCACACACTCACCCCCACAGACTCACCACTACACACACAACCACACGCCATCAGTGCACGCTTTCACCAAGCACAAACACCACCAGCCATCAATGTACGCTTTCACCAAGCACAAACCACACCATGCGTCAGTGCATACTTCCACCACGCACACAACACCAAATGTCAGTGCATGCTTTCACCAAACACACACACACACCACCAGCTGTCAGTGCACACTTTCACCAGTCACACACAACACCAGCTGTCAGTGCACACTTTCATTAGGCGCACTTGCCACCAGCCGTCAGTGCACCCTTTCACCAAGCACACACATTACCAACTATCTCTGTACACTTAACAGGCACACACACTACCAGCCGTCAGTGCACGCTTCCACCAGGCACACACACCTCCACCCGGCACTGCATGCTTCCACCAAGCACACATACCACCAGCCATCAGTGCACAATTTCTACAGGCACACACACCACCACCCATCAGTGCACACATCAATTGTTAACACATCTACAATTAACTATTGTAGCAATCGCACTATGCTGCACTTACTTTTAAAAATATTCATCTAAAGCGCAGCATGCACCATTGCTACTAGTCCAATCCAACACACATATTTCCACTACACACCACATGCATACACTCCATAACACATGGCTACAAGACATTGCCATTTACAATGCCATTACCTCCAACTCAAAAAAATCCGAGACCTATTGCATTTCTAATGCTTGTTTTTTAAAGAGGAGGCCGAAGGGTCGGATCTGGTTTCAGGAGGAAGAGAGTTCCATATTCGAGAGGCAAGACCGGCGAAGGAGCAGTGATACCGTCTCTTCTTTTTCAACTTCTGTGGTTTCAGCAGTCGAGAGTCAGACCTCTGATACTGAGCGATAACGCCACAAACTGTAGTTACTATGGGGTCTATTATTATAGTGGGCAGATTGCCACCGCCCGTATGGTGGTGGCGATCCGCCCGCCAAAAGTCACTGCCCGCCTACCTTTTCCCTCCGCCACATTACAATGGCGGGGGGGACCCCGGGGGACGGGAAGACTGTCTGCCGTTTTTCCGCCGGTAGGCAATCCGCCCGATTGCCTACCGGGCGGAAAGCCCAGCAATATGGTGGCAGTGCCTTGTAGGCACCGCCATCCATATCAAGATGTTGGGGGAAGTGCCTTTCCATGGGGGAGACTCTGCCATGGTGTTTACATTGAGGGCCAGTTGCGGACCCCCAGGATGTTGAGGGGGGGTGCACTTTGCAAGCACAAGGTGGTAGGCACCACACGGTGCCTGTCACATTGAGCATTCAAATGCACAACATGCCTATTTAACATTGTGGCGGGTGCACAAATGCAAGATGCGCCCGCCAGTGTGGCGGGCGCATCTTAATGCCACTGGCAGGGCTACCACAACAATGGCGGCCGGTCCCGTTTCCCAGTAGGGTGGCGGGCGGACAAACTCGTAATAGGCCCCCATGTATGTAACACTAAGGGGGGAATGCAAGGCAAAGACATGAAGATAGCACACACCTCCCTTCTTTATACAAAAAATAGAAAGTATACATCTAAATAAGTAGTACACAACATCCTACAAAACGAGGACGGAGTAAGGGAGTACATATTCAAACACGCAATACCTAAAAATAAAAAGACCAGATAAGTAAATAATGCTACCAGGTTAAGAATGAAACATACATACATCACTGGGGAGAAACACCCCCACTCTCCCCCCTCTGCAGGCAATAAAATATGGAAGAGTAACAGAAGTGAGGCCTCACACTGAAGCCACCGACTCTGCAGCACAGCACGAGGGTGGAGTATGTGTGCCCCAACGGGTGCCACACACCTGCGCCTTGTGGGAAACCCCCGCGCCGCACGGCCACCAGCTGCTGCGTGTGCCCCCTTTCCTTGCTCTCTGCCTCGCTGCCTGCCTCGCTGCCGGCTGACCCTGCTGTCGTTTGTTTTGCTTTGTTTTGTTCTCCATTTGTGCTTGTTTTGTCATAGTTTTTTGCCCGTGTTAGCTTTGTTTTGTTCTCCATTTGTGCTTGTTTTGTCATAGTTTTTGCCCGTGTTAGCTTTGTTTTGTTCTCCATTTGTGCTTGTTTTGTCATAGTTTTTTGCCCGTGTTAGCTTTGTTTTGTTCTCCATTTGTGCTTGTTTTGTTAATAGTTTGCCCGTGTTAGCGTCCTCCTTCTGTTTCCCGCCCTCCTCGCCGCCCCCCGTCTTCCCTCCCCGCTCCCCGCTTCCCGCCACCACCACAGACCCCGCCCCTTTTTTCCTTCTGTTCCCTCCCCGCTCCCGCCTCCCAGCTGCTCCGCCCACCCGCGCACTTCGCCTTATATGGCGACCGTGCGAACGCGCAGCGTTCACGCGCAGCGGGCGCGCCGATTGTGCGCCGAGGGCGCGCCAAAGGTAAGCCCGTCTGCGCCCGTCCGCGACCGGATCGCGACCAGCGCCAGGACCCCTGGCCCACGAAGACCCCGACCGACCCGCCTGACGTACACCGCCGCCACCCTCATCGCACTCAACACCGGCCGACTCCCAGAATGCCACCAAGCCTCACCACGACGCACCCACGGACCTTTCAGCTGCCACGCCTGCAAGTTCACCTGCATCCGGACCTGCCGCACACCAGCACCCGCCAAGCCGAACACCAGCAGCAAACACCTCAAGTGCATCCTGCTCAACACCTGCTCCGTCCACAGACACGCCATCGAACTCTGGAACCTCCTAGACGCCACAGCCCCTGACGTCGCCTTCCTCACGGAGACCTGGATGAACGCCTCCTCAGCTCCCCACATCGCCATCGCTATCCCAGAAGGCTACAAGATCGTCCGGAGGGACCGCAACGCCAACCAGATGGGAGGAGGCATCGCCATCATCCACAGGAACACCATCCGGCTCACAACCAGCACCGACAACACCCTGACCACCGCCGAACACCTGCATTTCCAGATCCACACCGACCCGAAGACCACCCTCAGAGGCACCCTGATCTACCGACCCCCGGGACCACGCACACAATTCAGCGAGGACATCGCCGACTTCGTCAGCCCGCACGCCCTCCCCTCCGCCGACTACATCCTCCTGGGGGACCTCAACTTCCACCTGGAGAACAACAACGACCGCAACACCAGCTCCCTGCTCGACAACCTCGCCAATCTTGGACTCAAGCAGCTGGTGTCCACCCCCACCCACCTCGCCGGACACACACTCGACGCAGTCTTCTCCTCCAGCCCAGACATCGACTTCAGCCACGCCACAGAGCTTCAATGGACGGACCACAGCTGCGTCCACTTCACCTTCAAGAGAACGACGACCCACCACCACCAGCAACAGACGGCCCGCAGAAGCTGGAACAAGATCACAGCAGACCAGCTCGCCACCTCCCTGAGCCAGCACCCTCCGGCCAGCTCAGCGAACCCCAGCCAGGCTGCCGACAACCTCACGAAGTGGATCAGCATCTGCGCGGACGAGCTCGCCCCGCTAAGGACCCCGCCCAGCAGACCCGGCAGCAAGAAAGCCCCGTGGTTCACCGACGAACTCAAGAGCTCCAAGAAGAACTGCCGAGCCCTCGAGAAAGTCTGGAGAAGGGAACCTACACCGGACAACAGGACCACCCTCAAGCTGGCCACCCGGAAGCACCACCAGCTGATCCGCGCCGCCAAGAAAACCGCATTTAAGGACCGGTTGGACAACAACGCACACAACTGCAAGGAACTCTTCAACATCGTGAAAGAGCTATCCAACCCCAGCGCAGGAAACAACGACATCACCCCATCGCAAGACCTCTGCAACTCCCTCGCTACATACTTCCACAACAAGATCGCAGACATACACAACAGCTTCAACAACCAACCAACGCACACCAGGACCGAACAACCACCCCCCACCACCACCCTCCACGCCTGGACCCCGATCAGCACCGAAGACACCATCCAAACGATGAACTCCATCCACTCCGGATCTCCGACAGACCCCTGCCCTCACTACGTCTTCAATAAGGCCGACGCTGTCATCGCACCCCACCTGCGAGACATCATCAACACATCCTTCGACACCGCCACCTTCCCTGAGTGCTGGAAGCACGCCGAACTCAGCGCTCTACTCAAGAAACCCACAGCGGACCCCACCGAACTCAAGAATTACCGCCCCATCTCGCTCCTCCCATTTCCAGCCAAAGTCATCGAGAAGACCGTCAACAAGCAGATGGCCGCCTTCCTCGAGACGAATGGATCCCTCGACCCCTCACAGACCGGCTTCCGAGCCAATCACAGCACCGAGACCGCCCTCATCGCCGCCACCGATGACATCCGAACCCTGATGGACAACGGAGAAACAGCGGCCCTCATCCTCCTAGACCTCTCCGCGGCATTCGACACTGTCTGCCACCGCACCCTAGTACAGCGCCTCAGCAACGTCGGAATCCAGGACAAGGCGCTGGAATGGATCATCTCCTTCCTCGACGGAAGAACACAGAGAGTCCGCCTCCCACCGTACAAGTCAGAGGCATCCGAAGTCATCTGCGGCGTCCCTCAAGGATCCTCTCTGAGCCCCACCCTCTTCAACGTCTACATGAGCCCACTCGCGGCCATCGCACGCCAACACAACCTCAGCATAATCTCCTACGCCGACGACACCCAGCTGATCCTCTCCCTGACCAACGACCCAGCCGCCGCCAGAGCCGACCTGCACGAAGGGATGAAAGAGGTAGCCGAGTGGATGACGACCAGCCGCCTGAAACTGAACTCCGACAAGACGGAGGTCCTCATCCTGGGCTCTTCACCCTCCGCCTGGGACGACTCCTGGTGGCCTCCCGCCCTGGGCACCGCACCCAAACCGACAGACCATGCACGCAACCTGGGCTTCATCCTGGACTCCTCCCTCTCCATGACCAGGCAAGTCAACAACGTCTCCTCGGCGTGCTTCAACATCCTACGCATGCTACGGAAGATCTTCTGGTGGATCCCCACCGAGACCAGGAAGACCGTCACCCAGGCCCTCGTCACCAGCCGACTGGACTACTGCAACGCCCTCTACGCCGGTACCACCGCCAAACTCCAGAAAAGACTCCAGCGGATCCAGAACGCCTCTGCCAGACTCATCCTCGACATCCCACGAACCAGCCACATCTCCGGACACCTGAGAGACCTTCACTGGCTCCCCGTCAACAAAAGAATCACCTTCCGCCTCCTCACCCACGCACACAAAGCCCTACACGACCAAGGCCCGAGCTACCTCAACAGCCGAATCAACTTCTACGCTCCCAAACGCCACCTCCGATCAGCCAACCACGCCCTCGCCGCCGTCCCCCGCATCCGAAGAGCGACGACAGGAGGAAGGTCCTTCTCCTACCTGGCCGCCAAGACCTGGAACTCCCTCCCAACCGACCTGCGCCTGACCCAAGACCACCTCTCCTTCAGGAAGAAGCTGAAGACCTGGCTGTTCGAGCAGTAGCGGCACCCCCCCTCCCCCAGCGCCTTGAGACCCTACGGGTATGTAGTGCGCTCTATAAATGTCATTGATTGATTGATTGATTGATAATAAAGTGCTCGACATACACCCCTGCGGGTGCAACACCTATGCCCGATTCACAAGGGTGCAATTCCTGTGCCCCAACGGGTGCCGTAAACCTGCCCAATAATAAAATGCAACACTATGGCCATTCAAGAGGGTGTTTGGGTGTGCCCAACGGGTGCCACACACCTGCCCAATAATAAAGTGCACGACATACACCCCTGTGGTGCAACACCCATGCCCCATTCACATGGGCGCAACACACATTGGGCTCATATCAATTGATTTATTTAACGGACACAGCTGCCTAGATATTTTTACATTTGGAAAGTGCACCTTACAAATAAAATTAACCAATAACCTTGGACCCTGACAAAGGTGAGAAATCCCCCCCACCCTTTCCTTCTGAGGTCATTGCACCTGATAATGGTAACAGCTGTTCTTTACAGCGCCTAGAACCGGCAAATGAACGCCCTGGGTCGATAGGTATAAATAAACACATGATTTATACCGGTGATTACAATAAATAAAGTAGCTGCGGATCTCTTCTGTCAGCCCTGGCTCGAGTCTGGGGGGCCCCGCGTCGCCTCATTATTTTCCACAGAGCAGCGAGGGCGAGGATAACACGGGTGGTCGGCGGCGCGCCGTGACTCTCAGGCCAGAGCTGCGGTGGCAGGGCGGCCCGAGCTGTCACCTGCCCCTGGGGGTAGATCCTGTGGCAGGCGGCACTCCCGGCGCAGGTCTGGGTTTATTACCCACCGCAGGTAGGTATGAGCGTCCTGCCCCCCTCCCCTCCTGCGCCCCCCCCCCCCCCCCCTCACCTGCCCCTGGGGGCAGATCCTGGGCAGGCGGCACTTCCGGTGCAGGCCTGGGTTTATTACCCACCGCAGGCAGGTATGAGCGTCCTGCCCCCACCCCTGCGCCCCCCCTCAGCTGCCGCCGGGGGCCACTTAAATGTTAATAATCGCCTCATTTGTCTCTGCCTCTTTCCCCGGGTGCCGCAGAGGTAATATCCATACACGCGCGGCCCCCCAGCCTACCCCCGGATTTACTGTTATTTAATTGCGACCTTTCAAGTGGGCCCGGAGAGCGGGGCCCCCGGGGGCGAGGGGTCGGGGGTCGCAGGTCAGGCCTTGCTTTCATTTTTCAAGTAATATATAAGCGGGCGCTGAGGGAGATGTCCGGGGTCTGCCCCCCCCTCCTCTCCACGCCCCCCCCTTTACATCTCTGCGGTAAATGTGCCCGGACTACAGAACATGGCGCGTGCTGTTTGACTTTTATAATGACTGACACCAGGGGCCTCATTTATGTGGCCGTGCGTGACTTTTACGCCGCCGCTGCGTCACTTTTTGTGACGCACCAGCAGCGTAAATTTTTTTCCTTGTTGCACCATATTTACGCATCACTTTGTAAACCCCTGCGCCACATTATACTTGCGCCAGGTATAATGTATGCAAGGGGGACGTTTTGACGCAAGAAAGTGTCATAGAAGTGACGCAGTGAAATCTATAAGATTTCACTGCGCCACTTCTACGACACAAATGCGTCAATTTCTTACAGCAGGAGTAAGACTGACGCAGGCCCTTTCACGTGGGGCCCCATGTGAAAGGACGCATTGCTGGAGTTGCGTCACTTTTGTGACACACTCCAGCAATGCGTGACTTTTGCGTCATACAGATAGCTCAGAAATACTGACGTATCTGTAACTCCTTGCGCCATGATACGTCATACTGTAAATATGACGCATCATTGGTGTCGCAAGGAGGGCACAGTGAAAAATGACGCATCGCTGTTTTCACGCAGCGATGCGTCACTTTTTATAAATGAGGCCCATGAGTGTGGAGATGGGCGAGCCAACGAATGAAGAGGGCGAGCCAAGCCCGAGCTAGAGGGGAGCCAAGGGCCTGGCTTGGCTCTTTGGGCCAGATGTATCAAGAATTGCTTTTTGCGATTCCTAAATAGCTAATTTTACCAATTCGCTACCTAAGAATGGCAAAGTGCAATGAATGTAGGATTTGCAAAACAAAATTGAAAAACCTACATATTCCTTAATAACGATTCACAAATTGCGATTCGCTATTAAGGAATTTTGGGCCAAATGTATCAATATTGGATTTTGCAATTTCCGTAATAGCGAATTTTACTGATTTGCTATTATGGAATTGCAAAATGCAATGTATGAAGGTGTCACCATAATAATTGCAATTCCTACATATTCCTTATTTGGGACTCGCAAACTGCGAGTCGCAAATATGGAATGGCCTCCCATTCATTCCTATGGGCCTAGAGGCCTCGAGCCCATAGGAATGAATGGGAATTTCATGCCCAATTTGCAAGTACCCAATAGGTACTCGCAAATTGTGCATGCAATTTCAAGGGTGCCAAATTGACACCCTTTTGCACCCCTGGAATATGCGTGTGTGCACATGTGGCCTGCATACATGCCCTGAGGGCATGTGTGTGCGCCAAATGGCACCTTGACAAATGCAAACAAGCATTGGTATAGCCAATAGGTCTTGCCTTTGGGAACTTATAAGTGTTTAGCCAGAGATATTGACTTTACCTTTGTCTTTAACCGCATGCGCGCTGCGGCTATTTTTGCGCTACGCAGCTTTTTTCCAAAAGCCACGTTACATGACGAGCTCAGCTTGTCATCAACATGCGAGCGGCGCAACTGATGACGAGCTGAGCTCGTCATCAGCGCCGAAGGGGTTAAGCTGTGCTGTACATAAGTCTGCAGCATGCTGAAAAGTTTTAATAAAGAAGTGTCAGAAGCATTTTTGTTACCTTAGATATGACTAAAAAAGTCTTATGTACAACTGAACAACCATATTAAAAAAGTATTAAAAATAATGTCTTGAGTTTTTTTGTCCTTTCAATGTTGGAAACTTGTATCTGCCTGTCCCAATGGCTGCTTGCTCTGTTTTTTTTGTTATGGAGGGGCATAAACAACAGGAGGGTGAATGTCAGTCAGTTAGCGAGAGTGAGAGAGTCAGTCAGTGGGAGAGTCAGTCAATCAGTCAGTGAGAGAGTGAGAGTCAGTCAGTGAGACAGTGAGAGTCAGTCAGTGATAGTGAGAGAGTCAGTCAGTCAGTGAGAGTCAGTCAGTGAGAGTGAGAGTCAGTCAGTGAGAGTGAATGAGAGTGAGAGAATGAGTCAGTTAGTCAGTGAGTGAAAGAGAGTGAGTCAGTGAGAGTGAGTCTGTCAGTGAAAGTCTGTCAGTGAAAGAGTCTGTCAAAGAGTAAGAGTGAGTCTGTCAGTGAGAGTGACTATGTCAGTGAAAGTGAGAGAGTGAGTCTGTCAGTCAGTGAGAGTGAGTCTGTCAATTAGTGAGTGAGTCTGTCATTCAGTGAGAGTGAGTGAATCAGTCAGTGAGTGTGAGTCAGTCAGTCAGTGAGAGAGAGAGTCAGTCAGTCAGTCAGTGAGAGTGAGTCTGACAGTCAGTGAGAGTGAGTCTGTTAGTGAGTGAGTGAGTGAGTCTGTCATTCAGTGAGAGGGAGTCTGTCAGTTAGTGAGAGTGAGTGAATCAGTCAGTGAGTGTGAGTGAGCAGTCAGTGAGAGAGAGAGTGAGTCAGTCAGTCAGTGAGAATGAGTCTGTCAGTCAGTGAGAGTGATTCAGTCAGTCAGTGAGAGAGAGTGAGTCAGTCAGTGAGAGAGAGTGAGTCTGTCAGTCAGTCAGTGAGAGAGAGTGGGCGAGTCTGACAGTGAGAGTCTGTCAGTCAGTGAGAGTGAGTCAGTCAGTGAGAGTGAGTGAGTCAGTCAGTGAGTGTGAGTGAATCAGTCAGTCAGTGAAAGAGAGTGTGTCAGTCAGTGAGAGAGTGGGAGAGGCTGTCAGTGAGAGTCTGTCAGTGAGAGTGAGTCTGTCAGTTAGTGAGAGAGAGTGGGAGAGTCTGTCAGTGAGAGTCTGTCAGTGAGCGTGAGTCAGTCAGTGAGAGAGAGTGAGTGAGTCTGTTAGTGGGAGTCTGTCAGTGAGGGTCTGTCAGCGAGAGTCAGTCAGTGAGAGGGAGTGGGATAGTCAGTCAGTGAGAGCGAATGGAAGAGTCAGTCAGGGAGTGAGAGAGAGTGAGTCAGTCAGTCAGTGAGAGTGAGTCTGTCAGTCAGTGAGAGTGAGTCAGTCAGTCAGTCAGTGAGAGAGAGTGGTAGTCAATCAGTGGGAGTGAGTCAGTCAGTCAGTGAGAGTGAGTGAGTCAGTCAGTGAGTGTGAGTGAATCAGTCAGTGAGAGTGAGTGAGTCAGTTAGTCAGTAAGAGAGTGTCAGTCAGTGAGAGAGAGTGAGTGAGAGAGTCAGTCAGTGAGTGAGAGTGAATTAGTCAGTCACTGAGAGTGAGAGTCTGTCAGTGCGAGTCTGTCAGTGCGAGTCTGTCAATAAGAGTCTGTCAGTGAGAGTGAGTCCGTTAGTCAGTGAGAGAGAGTCAATCAGTGAGAGAGAGTCAGTCAGTGAGAGAGTCTGTCAAAGAGTAAGAGTGAGTCTGTCAGTGAGAGTGACTATGTCAGTGAAAGTGAGAGAGTGAGTCTGTCAGTCAGTGAGAGAGAGTGGTAGATTCAGTGAGTGAGAGTGAGCCAGTCAGTCAGTGAGAGAGAGTGGGAGAGTCAGTCAGTCAGTGAGAAAGAGTGAGTGAGTCAGTCAGTGAGAGTGAGAGAGACTGTCAGTGAGAGTCTGTCAGTAAGAGTCTGTCAGTGAGAGAGAGTGAGTGAGTCAGTCAGTGAGAGAGTGAGAGTCTGTCAGTGAGAATCTGTCAGTGAGAGAGAGTGGGAGAGTCAGTCAGAGAGAGAGAGTGGAAGAGTCAGTCAGTCATTGAGAGAGAGTGAGAGCCTGTCAGTGAGAGTCTGTTAGTGAAAGTCAGTGAGTCAGTCAGTGATAGAGAGTGGGAGAGTCAGTCAGTGAGAGTCAGTGAGTAGGTCAGTCAGTGAGTCAGTCAGTCAGTGAGAGAGAGTGGTAGAGTTAGTCAGTCAGTGAGAGAGAGTGGAAGAGTCAGTCAGTCAGTCATTGAGAGAGAGTGAGAGCCTGTCAGTGAGAGTCTGTCAGTGAAAGTCAGTGAGTCAGTCAGTGATAGAGAGTGGGAGAGTCAGTCAGTGAGAGTCAGTGAGTAGGTCAGTCAGTGAGAGAGAGTGGTAGAGTTAGTCAGTCAGTGAGAGAGAGTGGAAGAGTCAGTCAGTCAGTCAGTGAGAGAGAGAGCCTGTCAGTGAGAGTCTGTCAGTGAAAGTCAGTGAGTCAGTCAGTGATAGAGAGTGGGAGAGTCAGTCAGTGAGAGTCAGTGAGTTAGTCAGTCAGTGAGAGTCAGTGAGTCAGTCAGTCAGTGAGAGAGAGTGGTAGAGTTAGTCAGTCAGTGAGAGAGAGTGGAAGAGTCAGTCAGTCAGTCAGTGAGAGAGAGAGAGAGAGCCTGTCAGTGAGAGTCTGTCAGTGAAAGTCAGTGAGTCAGTCAGTGATAGAGAGTGGGAGAGTCAGTCAGTGAGAGTCAGTGAGTCAGTCAGTCAGTGAGAGAGAGAGTGGGAGAGTCAGTCAGTCAGTGAGAGAGAGTGAGTCAGTCAGTGAGCGTGAGAGAGTCCGCCAGTGAGAGAGAGTGGGAGAGTTAGTCAGTGAGAGAGAGTGGGAGAGTCAGTCAGTGACAGTCTGTCAGTGACAGTCTGTCAGAGAGAGTGAGTCAGGAAGAGTGAGTCAGTGAGAGTGAGTCCGTGAGAGTCTGCCAGTGGGAATGAGTCAGTCAGTCAGTGAGAGAGAATGGGAGAGTCTGTCAGTGAGAGAGTCTGTCAGTGATAGTGAGTCTGTCAGGGGGAGTGAGTGTCAGTGAGCGTCTGCTGCTTGAACTTTTACTCGAGTGGTAGGAAGAAGCTGCTCCTTCTTGAGCTGCGACATGATACTGTTTGTGCTGACTTTATAGCACGGGACAAACATCTGGCGCTAAACATCAGCGCGAGCGGTGCGAGGTAACAGACTCCAGCAAACTATAAAGAAAAAGAGAAACGAAAAAGGTCCTTCTGTGGCCCTGCTCACATCAAACAGTGGGTAAAATTATTTGAAGAATCATTGAAGGAACACGACAAAATTTTACCTTAATCACTAAAAAGTAAGAAAATATGCTGAAGTACTTTTCTGGCCCTCTCCAGGGTGGCGAGGGGATGGAACTGAGTTTGGAAATACTCACAAACGTGTGAGTTAGTAGTTAGTCCCCAGATTCCAAGACACATCGGGGCATATTATCAACAGCCAGCGATAATTATCGCTAAGCGCACTTAGCGCGATTTTAATTTTCGCTGGCTATTGCTGCATTAAATCACTGAGATAGCGCGTTATTATCAACGCTTATCTCCAAGGCGATAAAAAATCCAGTGATGGGGCGAAATGCGTGAATATCGCTGGAAATAAAGCGATAAAACCACAGTGATGGGAAATCCTTGGTAATAGGCCAGGGTGGGCTTATCCTGACAATCCACCTCCCATTGACGAGACGGCTAAGTCCGTTTTTTTTATCAGTCGTTCAGATACCAGCAATAAACGCGGTTAGCGCTACTTTTATTATCGCAACACGGGTTCACGGCCGGATTGATAATAGAGGGAAGTTGTGCTAGCGACAGTTTGCATGTTATTTTAGTTGGGAACGCCTACTTTGCATTTCATTAGCGATAAATATCGCTGACATGCAAAGCGACAGGATAAACGGCTGCTATCTCTAGGAAACAAGCGCTAACGCATGTTAGCGAGTCCTTGGTGATAGCGCGATAGGAAAATCAGCGCTTTTCCGGCGATACGTGCCAGAAAAGTGGCGATACTTTCCTTGATAATATGCCCCACGGGCCTTGGATCACCCACGTTCCTGGGTGGGGAGGTTTACGCACTTGTGGCGGAGATCTCCATACCTGCAAATGGGTTTACACCCACCAGGATTGTAAATTCCTGATAGACGCCAAAAAGGTACATTCAGTCATAAATAGATGTTTGCTTGCCTGTGTGAGCAGGGCCCTCTGCTTGAGAGGCGACAGGAGCGGGCTCTCTGCTGGGCATGGAAGGGTTAACCCTCCGATGCCTTCGCCCCCCCCTTCTCGTGCACCCCCTCCAGAGGACACAGCTCTGTACATTATCGATAACCCCTGATTGCCGCCGCTTGTTTCCAAAGCTGCCTCCGTGTCGCAGGTAATTGTAATGGTTGTGTCAATAGACGCTATTGGCATCTGTCGAGGCCTTGACGGCTCTGACACGTGTGCTCTTGGGCAGGCGGCCGGGGAGGGAGATGGCAGGTTGATTGCTGCGGGCTCTTGTTAATTGAACAATTAGCTGTGTTAATTAAGCCGTTGTTGTTCCGTTTCTGCTTCATCAGCAGGATCCATAAGGAACCTTTGTGTGAGGAGGGACAGAGCGATAGAGAGAGAGAGAAGGAGACTGAGAGAACGAGAGAGAGGGGGGAGGCGAGAGAGAGAAGGGGGGAGAGAGAGAGAAAGAGAGAGAGAACGAGAGAGAGAGAGAGAACGAGAGAGAGAGAGAAAGAGAGAGAAAGAGACAGAGAGAGAGAGAGAGAGAAAGAGACAGAGAGAGGGAGGATAGAGAGAGAAGGAGAGAGAGAGAAGGAGAGAGAGATAGAAGGAGGAGAGACAGAGCGCTAGGGAGAGAGAGAGAGAGGAGAGAAAGAGAGAGCGAGGGAGGAGAGAGAGCGAGAGAGAGAGAGAAAGAAAGAAAGAATGAGAGAGAGGACGAGAGAGAGACAGAGAGAGAGAGAACCAGAGGGAGAGAGAGAGAGAGAGAGGAGAGAAAGAGAGAGCGAGGGAGGAGAGAGAGCGAGAGAGAGAGAGAAAGAAAGAAAGAATGAGAGAGAGGACGAGAGAGAGGATGAGAGAGAGACAGAGAGAGAGAGAGAAATAGAGAGAGAACCAGAGGGAGAGAGAGAGAGAGAGAGAGAGAGAGAGAGAGAGGGGGAGGAGAGAGAGAGAGGACGAGAGAGAGACAGAGACAGGGAGTTGATATGAGTGTACAAAGACACCTACTTGTGTTACTGTTGTGTATAGAACTCTTCTGCCAGCTGTGGGCCCCCAGCACTTTTGGTATTGTGCACTCCTTACAGCTGTGGGACTCCCCTCTAGTGGAGTCTGTGATCTGTTGGTGTGGCCTCTGGTTGTGTTTAGAGTTGAGTTATCCTGGGTAGTGGCCGTGGAGGTGGCAATAGACTTCCCACTTTATGGAAATGGCTGCAGCTCCCAGATGACCCCAAAACTCCACAATCTTCACCAGGGTAGGCAGCCAGCATGCTGTCGGTTATTAGTTACACATTCCTACGTCGTCCACATGGTGGAATGTTGTACTGATAGAGGCCTGTTAAATGATCATTCTTCCTAACGAGGACTAGGAGACGGACCGTTATCCCCATCGAGGACCAGGAGACGGACCGCTATCACCATCAAGGACTAGGAGATGAACTGTTATCCCCAACGAGGACTAGGAGACGACCGATATCCCTATTGAGGACTAAGATACAACCAATATCCCCGACGAGGACTAGGAGACAGACCGTTATCCCCAACGAGGACTAGGAGACAACCAATATCCCCTTTGAGGACTAGGAGACGACCGATATCCCCTTTGAGGACTAGGAGATGACCTTTATCCCCATCAAGGACTAGGAGATAGACGGTTATCCCCATTGAGGACTAGGTGATGGACCATTATCCCCATCGAGGACAAGGAGACGGACCGTTATCCCCATCAAGGACTAGGATACGGACCGTAATCCCCATCAAGGACTAGGAGACGGACCGTTATCCCCATCAAGGACTAGGAGATGGACCATTATCCCCATCAAGGACTGGGAGATGGACCGTTATCCCCATCAAGGACTGGGAGATGAACCGTTATCCCCAATGACGACTAGGAGACAACTGATATCCCCATTGAGGACTAGGAGACAACCAATATCCCCTTTGAGGACTAGGAGATGGACCGTAATCCCCATCAAGGACTAGGAGATGGATCGTTATCCCCACCGAGGACCAGGAGACGAACCGCTATCACCATCAAGGACTAGGAGATGAACTGTTATCCCCAACGAGGACTAGGAGACGACCGATATCCCTATTGAGGACTAAGATACAACCAATATCCCCGTCGAGGACTAGGAGACAGACCGTTATCCCCAACGAGGACTAGGAGACAACCAATATCCCCTTTGAGGACTAGGAGACGACCGATATCCCCTTTGAGGACTAGGAGACGACCGATTTCCCCATCTCGGACTAGGTGACGGACCATTAGCCCATCGAGGACTAGGAGCCAGACTGTTATCCCCTTTGAGGACTAGGAGATGACCTTTATCCCCATCAAGGACTAGGAGATAGACGGTTATCCCCATTGAGGACTAGGTGATGGACCATTATCCCCATCGAGGACAAGGAGACGGACCGTTATCCCCATCAAGGACTAGGAGACGGACCGTAATCCCCATCAAGGACTAGGAGACGGACCGTTATCCCCATCAAGGACTAGGAGATGGACCGTTATCCCCATCAAGAACTGGGAGATGGACCGTTATCCCCATCAAGGACTGGGAGATGAACCGTTATCCCCAATGACGACTAGGAGACAACTGATATCCCCATTGAGGACTAGGAGACAACCAATATCCCCTTTGAGGACTAGGAGATGGACCGTAATCCCCATCAAGGACTAGGAGATGGATCGTTATCCCCATCGAGGACCAGGAGACGAACCGCTATCACCATCAAGGACTAGGAGATGAACTGTTATCCCCAACGAGGACTAGGAGACGACCGATATCCCTATTGAGGACTAAGATACAACCAATATCCCCGTCGAGGACTAGGAGACAGACCGTTATCCCCAACGAGGACTAGGAGACAACCAATATCCCCTTTGAGGACTAGGAGACGACCGATATCCCCTTTGAGGACTAGGAGACGACCGATTTCCCCATCTCGGACTAGGTGACGGACCATTAGCCCATCGAGGACTAGGAGCCAGACTGTTATCCCCTTTGAGGACTAGGAGATGACCTTTATCCCCATCAAGGACTAGGAGATAGACGGTTATCCCCATTGAGGACTAGGTGATGGACCATTATCCCCATCGAGGACAAGGAGACGGACCGTTATCCCCATCAAGGACTAGGAGACGGACCATAATTCCCATCAAGGACTAGGAGACGGACCGTTATCCCCATCAAGGACTAGGAGATGGACCGTTATCCCCATCAAGGACTGGGAGATGGACCGTTATCCCCATCAAGGACTGGGAGATGATCCGTTATCCCCAATGACGACTAGGAGACAACTGATATCCCCATTGAGGACTAGGAGACAACCAATATCCCCTTTGAGGACTAGGAGATGGACCATAATCCCCATCAAGGACTAGGAGATGGATCGTTATCCCCATCGAGGACCAGGAGACGAACCGCTATCACCATCAAGGACTAGGAGATGAACTGTTATCCCCAACGAGGACTAGGAGACGACCGATATCCCTATTGAGGACTAAGATACAACCAATATCCCCGTCGAGGACTAGGAGACAGACCGTTATCCCCAACGAGGACTAGGAGACAACCAATATCCCCTTTGAGGACTAGGAGACGACCGATATCCCCTTTGAGGACTAGGAGACGACCGATTTCCCCATCTCGGACTAGGTGACGGACCATTAGCCCATTGAGGACTAGGAGCCAGACTGTTATCCCCAACGAGGACTAGGAGACAACCAATATCCCCTTTGAGGACTAGGAGATGACCTTTATCCCCATCAAGGACTAGGAGATAGACGGTTATCCCCATTGAGGACTAGGTGATGGACCATTATCCCCATCGAGGACAAGGAGACGGACCGTTATCCCCATCAAGGACTAGGAGACGGACCGTAATCCCCATCAAGGACTAGGAGATGGACCGTTATCCCCATCAAGGACTGGGAGATGAACCGTTATCACCAAAGACGACTAGGAGACAACTGATATCCCCATTGAGGACTAGGAGACAACCAATATCCCCTTTGAGGACTAGGAGATGGACCGTAATCCCCATCAAGGACTAGGAGATGGATCGTTATCCCCATCGAGGACCAGGAGACGAACCGCTATCACCATCAAGGACTAGGAGATGAACTGTTATCCCCAACGAGGACTAGGAGACGACCGATATCCCTATTGAGGACTAAGATACAACCAATATCCCCGTCGAGGACTAGGAGACAGACCGTTATCCCCAACGATGACTAGGAGACAACCAATATCCCCTTTGAGGACTAGGAGACGACCGATATCCCCTTTGAGGACTAGGAGACGACCGATTTCCCCATCTCGGACTAGATGACGGACCATTAGCCCATTGAGGACTAGGAGCCAGACTGTTATTCCCTTTGAGGACTAGGAGATGACCTTTATCTCCATCAAGGACTAGGAGATAGACGGTTATCCCCATTGAGGACTAGGTGATGGACCGTTATCCCCATCAAGGACTAGGAGACGGACCGTTATCCCCATTGAGGACTAGGAGATGGACCGTTATACCCATCAAGGACTAGGAGATGGACCGTTATCCCCATCAAGGAATAGGACAAGGACCGTTATCCCCATCGAGGACCAGGAGATGGACTGTTATCTCCATTGAGGACTAGGAAATGAACTGATATCCCCATCAAGGACTAGGAGATCAACCGTTATCCCCAATGATGACTAGGAGACAACTGATATCCCCATTGAGGACTAGGAGACAACCAATATCCCCTTTGAGTACTAGGAGATGGACCGTAATCCCCATCAAGGACTAGGAGATGGATCGTTATCCCCATCAAGGACCAGGAGACGGACCGCTATCCCCATCAAGGACTAGGAGACGACCAATATCACCATCAAGGACTAGGAGATGAACTGTTATCCCCAACGAGGACTAGGAGACGACCGATATCCCTATTGAGGACTAGGCTACAACCAATATCCCCATCGAGGACTAGGAGACAACCAATATCCCCACCAAGGACTAGGAGACAGACCGGTATCCTCAACGAGGACTAGGAGACAACCAATATCCCCTTTGAGGACTAGGAGACGACCGATTTCCCCATCTCGGACTAGGTGACGGACCATTAGCCCATCGAGGACTAGGAGCCGGACTGTTATCCCCTTCGAGGACTAGGAGATGACCTTTATCCCCATCAAGGACTAGGAGATGGACGGTTATCCCCATTGAGGACTAGGTGATGGACCATTATCCCCATCGAGGACAAGGAGACGGACCGTTATCCCCATCAAGGACTAGGAGACGGACCGTTCTCCCCATTAAGGACTAGGAGATGGACCGTTATCCCCATCAAGGACTGGGAGATGGACGGTTATCCCCATTGAGGACTAGGAGATGGACCGTTATACCCATCAAGGACTAGGAGATGGACCGTTATCCCCATCAAGGACTAGGACAAGGACCGTTATCCCCATCGAGGACCAGGAGATGGACCGTTATCTCCATTGAGGACTAGGAAATGAACTGATATCCCCATCAAGGACTAGGAGATGAACCGTTATCCCCAATGACGACTAGGAGACGACTGATATCACCATTGAGGACTAGGAGACAACCAATATCCCCTTTGAGGACTAGGAGATGACCAATATCCCCATAGAGGACTAGGAGATGACCAATATCCCCTTCGAGGACTAGGAGATGACCGATGTCCCCATCTCGGACTAGGTGACGGACCATTAGCCCATCGAGGTCTAGGAGATGGACCGTTATCCCCATCAAGGACTAGATTGATAAGTGTGACTCAAATCCTCCCGAGTGACTTACCGCACTCACTTATAATTACCAAATAATAAGTCAACCGGACAGTGGAGAAGAATAAACAAAGTAATTTATTAGGCCTCAAACTCCCATATGAGAGGGCCCTGTCTGACCTCACCCCTAAGAATGCGCCGAGAGGACTGACTCATCTCATCACAGCAATACATTATAACATGGTACAGTGAAGTAAAACACGCCCATACTGGAAAAGTACTGGACCCCGGAGAGAGTGAACAATGGCCTCACACAAAAGGCATCTGCACCTGCAATAGCAACATTTGGTTATCTGCGTCCAAGGCCGCGGAGCCAGACCTCAGCATCTCCAGCGTATGGGAACAGTACTGATAAGAAGCTCTGCTATTAGCTTCCATCACAGTTAGCCAAGAAACGAAAACTGCTGCGTTCAGGGTTTTTTTCCTATTCCGACGGGAGGGGTGAGCAAGTGCGACTCGCACGCAGAGAGAAGCTCTCCAAAATGGTGGCACACAAGCTAAGCTAAGAGAACATAATAATATCACACGCATAAATGAATAACAAAGTGGAGAATATAAACGAAAATGCATAAATGAATATATCACTAGTTAGACACATTATGCTAACTCATAAGCGTAAGTGTAAGTGGGCGGGGCATCGGAAAATGAAACCTATCAAGGTAATGGACCATTATCCCCATCAAGGACTAGGAGAATGACCGTTATCCCCATCATGACTAGGAGATGGACTGTTATCCCCTTTGAGGACTAGGAGACGACCAATATCCCCTCCCTTCGAGGATTAGGAGATGGACCGTTATCCCCATCGAGGACTAGGAGACGGACCATTAGCCCCATTGAGGACTAGGAGAAGGACCGTTATCCCCTTCATGACTAGGAGGTGGATTGTTATCCCCTTTGAGGACTAGGAGACGACCAATATCACTTCGAGGTTTAGGAGATGGACCGTTATCCCCATCGAGGACTAGAAGAAGGACCATTATCCCCATTGAGGACTAGGAGAAGGACCGTTATCCCCTTCATGACTAGGAGATGGACTGTTATACCCTTTGAGGACTAGGAGAAGACCGATATCCCCATCGAGGACTAGGAGATGTACTTTTATCCCCATCGATGACTAGGAGACGACCAATATCCCCATCAAGCACTAATAGATAACCATTTGTTCAATCAAGGACTAGGAGATGGAGAGTTGTCCACAGGGAGGACCAGGAGATGGACCATTAGCTCTACCAAGGACTAAGATGAACCCTTCCCCTATCGAGGACTAGCAGATGACCGCTGTACCTATCCAGGATTTGAAGATAAATCTTTCTCTCTTATTGATGACCTGATCTAGGAGACAGACTATCTCCCCTATCAAAGACTAGGAGCCGAACCGTTGTCCATATCGAGGATAAGGAGGTGGAACGTTCTCCTTATTAAGGAGTAGATGATGGATGGGTCTCTGTCTCGAGAACCAGCAGATGGACTGGAATACCTATTGAGGGCTATTACATGGACCGTTCTCTCTATCGTGGACTAGGTGTTGGACAGTTCTCCCTATTAAGAACTTAGAAATGGACCATTTTCTTCATTGAGGACAAGGAAATCAAGACCTAGGTTTGTTTTCCCCATCGAGAACCAGGAGATGGATGGCTACCCTGCCAAGGGTGAGTAGATGGCCTGTTCTCTCTATCGAGGACTAGGTGTTGGACAGGTCTCCCTGTCGAGGACTAGTAAATTGCCCGTTCTCTCTTTTGAGAGCTAAGAGACAGATCATTCTCCCTATCGAGGAGTAGGAGATGGAACAGCCTCCCAGTTGAGGACGAGGAGCTGGACCGTTGTGCTTATGGAGGATTTCTAGATTGACGGTTGTCGCTTTTGAGGACTAGGAGTGGAACCGTTCCACCTATTGAGACCTGGGACATGGACCATTCCACCTATTGACACCAGGGAGATGGACCGTTCCACCTATTAACACCTGGGAGATGGACCATACCACCTATTGAGACCTAGGAGATGGACCATTCCACCTATTGAGACCTGGGAGATGGACCATACCACCTATTGAGACCTGGGAGATGGACCGTTCCACCTATTGAGACCTGGGAGATGGAGCGTTCCACCTATTGAGAACAGAGAGATGGAGCGTTCCACCTATTGAGACCTGGGAGATGGACCGTTCCACCTATTGAGACCTGGGAGATGGACCGTTCCACCTATTGAGAACAGAGAGATGGACCGTTCCACCTATTGAGACTTGGGAGATGGACCATTCCACCTATTGAGAACAGAGAGATGGGCCGTTCCAACTATTGAGACAGTGGAGATGGACCGTTCCACCTATTGAGACCTGGGAGATGGACCGTTCCACCTATTGAGAACAGAGAGACGGACCATTCCACCTATTGAAACCTGGGAAATGGACCGTTCCCCCTATTGAAACCTGGGAAATGGACCGTTCCCCCTATTGAGACCTGGGAAATGGACCGTTCCCCCTATTGAGAGCTGGGAAATGGACCATTCCCCCTATTGAGACCTGAGAGGTGGACCATTCCACCTATTGAGACCTGGGAGATGGACCATTCCACCTATTTAGAACAGAGAGATTGACCATTCCACCTATTGAGATGGACCATTCCACCTATTGAGACCTGGGAGATGGACCATTCCACCTATTGAGCACAGAGAGAGGGACTGTTCCACCTATTGAGACCTGGGAGATGGACAGTTCCACCTATTGAGACCTGGGAGATGGACCATTCCACCTATTGACACCAGGGAGATGGACCGTTCCACCTATTAACACCTGGGAGATGGATCATACCACCTATTGAGACCTAGGAGATGGACCATTCCACCTATTGAGACCTGGGAGATGGACCATACCACCTATTGAGACCTGGGAGATGGACCGTTCCACCTATTGAGAACAGAGAGATGGAGCGTTCCACCTATTGAGACCCGGGAGATGGACCGTTCCACCTATTGAGACCTGGGAGATGGACCGTTCCACCTATTGAGAACAGAGAGATGGACCGTTCCACCTATTGAGACTTGAGAGATGGACCATTCCACCTATTGAGAACAGAGAGATGGGCCGTTCCAACTATTGAGACCGTGGAGATGGACCGTTCCACCTATTGAGACCTGGGAGATGGACCGTTCCACCTATTGAGAACAGAGAGACGGACCATTCCACCTATTGAAACCTGGGAAATGGACCGTTCCCCCTATTGAAACCTGGGAAATGGACCGTTCCCCCTATTGAGACCTGGGAAATGGACCGTTCCCCCTATTGAGAGCTGGGAAATGGACCATTCCCCCTATTGAGACCTGAGAGGTGGACCATTCCACCTATTGAGAACAGAAAGATGGGCTGTTCCACCTATTGAGTCCTGAGAGATGGACCGTTCCACCTATTGAGACCTAGGAGATGGGCCATTCCACCTATTGAGAACAGAGAGATTGACAATTCCACCTATTGAGATGGACCATTCCACCTATTGAGACCTGGGAGATGGACCATTCCACCTATTGAGAACAGAGAGATGGACCATTTCACCTATTGAGACCTGGGAGATGGACCGTACCACCTGTTGAGCACAGCGAGATGGACTGTTCCACCTATTGAGACCGTGGAGCTGGACCATTCCACCTAATGAGACCGTGGAGATGGACCATTCCACCTATTGAGACTTGGGAGATGGACCGTTCCACCTATTGAGACCTGGGAGATGGACCGTTCCACCTATTGAGACCTGGGAGATGGACCGTTCCACCTATTGAGCCCTGAGAGGTGGACCATTCCACCTATTGAGAACAGAAAGATGGGCTGTTCCACCTATAGAGACCTGAGAGATGGACTGTTCCACCTATTGAGAACAGAGAGATGGACCATTTCACCTATTGAGACCTGGGAGATGGACCGTTCCACCTATTGAGAACAGAGAGACGGACCATTCCACCTTTGAAACCTGGGAAATGGACCGTTCCCCCTATTGAAACCTGGGAAATGGACTGTTCCCCCTATTGAGACCTGGGAAATGGACCGTTCCCCCTATTGAGAGCTGGGAAATGGACCATTCCCCCTATTGAGACATGAGAGGTGGACCATTCCACCTATTGAGAACAGAAAGATGGGCTGTTCCACCTATTGAGACCTGAGAGATGGACCGTTCCACCTATTGAGACCTAGGAGATGGACCATTCCACCTATTGAGAACAGAGAGATTGACCATTCCACCTATTGAGATGGACCATTCCACCTATTGAGACCTGGGAGATGGACCATTCCACCTATTGAGAACAGAGAGATGGATTATTTCACCTATTGAGACCTGGGAGATGGACCGTACCACCTATTGAGCACAGAGAGATGGACTGTTCCACCTATTGAGACCGTGGAGCTGGACCATTCCACCTAATGAGACCGTGGAGATGGACCATTCCACCTATTGAGACTTGGGAGATGGACCGTTCCACCTATTGAGACCTGGGAGATGGACCGTTCCACCTATTGAGACCTGGGAGATGGACCGTTCCACCTATTGAGCCCTGAGAGGTGGACCATTCCACCTATTGAGAACAGAAAGATGGGCTGTTCCACCTATAGAGACCTGAGAGATGGACCGTTCCACCTATTGAGAACAGAGAGATGGACCATTTCACCTATTGAGACCTGGGAGATGGACCGTTCCACCTATTGAGCACAGAGAGATGGACTGTTCCACCTATTGAGACCGTGGAGCTGGACCATTCCACCTATTGAGACCGTGGAGATGGACCGTTCCACCTATTGAGACCTGGGAGATGGACCGTTCCACCTATTGAGACCTCGGAGATGGACCGTTCCACCTATTGAGACCTGGGAGATCGACCATTGTCCCAATCAAGGGCAAGGTTTATCATCCCTATCGAGGACCAGGAGATGGACGTTTGACCGTGCCGAGGGCGAGGAGATGGACCGTTTTTCCAATTGAGGACAATGAGAAGGACCATTCTCCCAACCAGAACAATGAGATGGCTGCAGAGTTATCCTATGTACGTAAGTCTACGCCTACATCTGGTAGGGGTGCTGTAGGGGTGCTCTATACTGGCATGGAGGAGAACGATCATTGTAGAGAGACCAAGGGTGTGGAGAAGGGGCCAGACCTGCAGTGATGGAGAACTCTAGAACCTTTTCCAAGGAGAGGCCTGGAACCACCTTTCCAGGCAGACAAGCTCATATCCACACAAAATACAGATGTGTTAATCTTAATGTTAAGGTAACGTTTAAAGCGCACGAACACCCAGAGGTGTCTTGGCGCCAGCCCTGGTAAGTGGGCTCAGCTCAGTCCTTCCCAGAAAAGAGCCAGGTTTTTAAATCCTTCCTAAAGGATAACAGATGAGACATGGCTCTGACGTGGAAAGGTAGCTCATTCCATTTCTTTGCAGCGCTATGAAGCCCCTCACCCACTGTGTGCGATGTTCTGATCCCCGGTCGGTCTTTATGTCCTAATGTTTCACCTAATTCCACCAAGGCACCCCCTAACTCCAACAAGACGAGGTGCCATGTCACACTCACTGCCACACTTAGGGGCAGATTTACAAGGCGTTAGGATTGACGCAGCATGTTGGGAATAGGGGCACCCCGAGCCTTGCTGGAGCTGCGTCGCGCTAGCGAGGCGACTCCAGTAGTGCGCCGCCTTTCCGCCGGGGATGCGACACGCATCTGCCCATCCGTGCCCATCCGGCGCATCAGTGGTGGGGCACGGGTGGGCAGATCTGTCGCAACTCTTCTGGCGCATCCCTGCTGATTAGCAGAGATGCGCCAGAAGTCATAAATCTGCCCCTCAGTGTCTTCCCTCGTAATCAGGCTTCGTGGCACATGTCGTTTTTCCTTTTTTTTTTATTTCTGTAATTTTTTATTGTGTAAAAAAATATATATATTTACATGGAGCACGGAATATACATGAGTGGAGGAAAAAGGGAGAAAAAGAAAAAGACAAGAGGAAGAGAAAGAGAGAGGCGCCGGGGGGGGAGGTAAGAGGGGGGGGTGTAGGCCTCCGTCGTTCCCGTGGCTTTGTTCGAGTGTCCGTTTCAAAGTCCAGCTTATCATCATCTTCTGCAGCCCCCTCTGCATGGCTCGGTTGGTGTCCTTGACCCACGCCCCGGATGAGAGCGGGGATAGCAGAGAATAGAAGTCGAGAAAGAAAGAGTGGAGGAGCCTTTCGTATTGGTTTCCTTTTGTTGGCGCGTGGATCCGCAGGGTGCGACCCTCTGCGGTGGTCTAGAATCTGTGCCTATGGGGGTTTCTGCGAGGATAGGTAGAGGTCAAGGGGTTCCCACATGTTCGACTGCCTATGAGTTTTCGGCGTGTGTTTCGCTGTAATGTTGTCTGCCCCCCTTAGGAACGTGACCCAGTTTAGCCATTCCTTGGGCGCAGCCTTTGAGGTGTCCTTCCAGTTACTTAGGACTATTTTGACTGCAGCTGTCAGCAGTAGGTCAATGAGGTCGCGTTCCTCTTTCGTTGTGATGGCCGGGGATGCAAAACCTAGGACTAGACTTGGGAAATCTATGTGTATGGCTATTCCCGTGATCTCTTTGATAAGTGTCCCAATTCTGTCCCAGAATCCCCTGATCTTAGGGCAGCTGAGAAGCAGGTGTTCTAAGTCTCCCTTCTCTCTGTCACAGTTCCAGCACGCATCACTCTCTCGGATCCCCAAGGAGGCCAGGCGGGCTGGTGTCCAGTACGCCTTGTGTACTAGCCAGTATTTGGTCTGGTTTAGCGTTGCAGTTATTTTTTTCCTAGAAGTTGATCTCCATAGTTCTGCTTTCTCGGTCTCACTTAGTTCCTTTCCTGCTACACCTCCCCAGAAATTTGTAACCTTATCATTGAGTTTGGTCTTTTTGGGGCGGAGTGTTTTGTAGAGGTGTGCTACTTGGTGTCCTAGTGTGTTGAGACTGGCTGCAAGTTGTATGAGTGAGGGTGACCGGTTGTTAAGGTTCGCCTTCCTGATTGCCACTTTGATTTTCAGGAAGTTGTAGAGCTCTATGCTTTGTAAATTGTGAGCTTCCTTGAGGGTGTCAAATGTTGTGTATTCGCCCTGCTTTTGAAGGTCCTGGGCAGTGGAGATGCCGTATGTCGTTTTTCCAATCTATAATCTCAGGTTTCAGTAATATTGTGCTCTGGTTGTTCAGCCCAAGGTAAGCATCTTTGTGCAGCTTGAATAACCACATTAACCACGTGCACGGAGGCCGGTGGGGCGGTGAAGGAGCGCCAAGGAGGTGAGCGTCTCACGCCGCTGCGGAGCTGCGAACAAGGCGCTATAATTAGGATTATCGATCGCCCTGCCGCCAGCTCGAGGGCCAGAAGACGCCATTAACCCGGAGAGCGCAGAAGGGTTACACTTCTTAAAGGTTAATTAAAAATAAAAGTTCACTTTAATATGGCAGGAGGCAGCTTGTGTGGTCAGGGAGAGGCGCCCCTTGTACTGAGGCTTCATTGAGGCCTGAGGGCGCGCGCTGATTGGATCCCGGGAGAACGGCGCGGTGTCACTTCGTCACTGGAGGAAAACGCGCCAACGCGGAGAAGAGAAGGTATCAGAGCCCGTGAGACTGTGAGAGGGCAGAGAAGAGAGAGGGAGAGAAAGAAACAGAGAGAGAGAGAGAGAAACAGAGAGAGAGAGGAGGAGGGGGAGAGAGAGACAAAGAGCGGAACAGAGAGAGAAAGAGAGAGAGAGAGGAGGGAGAGAGAAAGAGGAACAGAGAGATAAAGAGAGAGAGAGAGAGGAGGGAGAGAGAAAGAGGAACAGAGAGATAAAGAGAGAGAGAGAGGAGGGAGAGAGAGAGCTGCCAGTAATAGAGAGAGAGAAACATAGAGAGAGAGAGAGAGAGAGAGAGAGAGAAAAAGAGGACGAGAGAGAGAGAGAGAGGGGAACAGAGAGAGAGAGAGAGAGAGGGAGAGAGAGACACAGAGAGAGAGAGGGGGAGAGACACAGAGAGAGAGGAGAGAGAAACAGAGAGAGAGAAAGGGGGTGGGCAGAGAAGAGAGAGAGATTGTTTGGCACAATTAACTGACAGTTTGACTTCTATTCATCAACAGGTTCGAGAAGCTCTTCCTGACAGATCTACAGGTGAGACCCATGATCTCTGTCCCAGCGACCACGTTATGATAAAAGCATTTGACAAATCAAACAGCTTGGAGCCGAGGTGGCGAGGTCCGGAGCAGGTGCTGTTGGCTACAAGGACAGCGGTTCGAGAAACGAACAGAAAGAACTGGCTCCATATTACGCACTGCAAGCGCGTATCGCCTGCATTGGTGGAACCTGCTGCGCTGACCGACCATCGGGAGATTCTAGAGACAGAGAAGGGTCAAGCTATCTTATCTGACGAGTCTGCGGATGTCTTCCCAGACCACACGATTCCTGGAACATCGCAATACAATTTGAGACCGAGGAAAGAATCTGCAGTATTGAACGAGACTGGTTGAGCTACCACCCTGGGTTTGTGTAACGGAGAGCCAGTGAGGCAAGGGGGGGGGTCAGCCCTGCATTAGTGTAGTGACACCCGTCTTGGCCCGTGGTGAAAAATCAGCGGCTACCCAAGGGAGAAGAGCTCCAACGATTGTTTTCAGCAAGTTCTTAGAAAGATTGATCATCGCTATCATTGAAATGAATAATAAGAGAATAATTTGTGCTGTAGGGATTGTTGTTGCCCTGGTGGTTTTGGCAATAACCACTTGGTTCATGGAGAAAGCAGTTCCTGCTCGACAGCTTTTTGTTGCAACCTCTCCAGCTCCACTGGAGCATTACTATTGCACCCTTCCTTATCATGAGCAGAAACATCGACAGTCCTATTTGAATAACACATTCATTCAGATGTTGCATCAAACCCACAATGCTATGAATACCACCAATTGTTGGGTGTGTGGGATGATACCTGTACACCAGAAGAAAGGGGGAACACCTTTTATTCCTCTACCATTTTCCCATAATTGTTCATGTCAAGCTTGGTATGCCCTTGTGTTTGCTTATGGAGAGCCTTCAGTAGGTGGAATCATTTTTCAATTGAATAAAGAATGTTACCAAGATGAGAACGGTTATCCTCAAGCTAAAGGGACTAAATGGAAATGGGATGAATACCAACCGGACAATATTTCAACACCATATGTCTTCACAAATGTGAGGAATATGAAGAACATTGAACCCTTTTTGATATCTGTAACCAGAGCAAAAGCAGATTTATGTATTTGCAGTGTTGGGAGAATTCCCGTAGGATGAAGCGAATGTATTACTGTATTGAATATTGAAGGCATGAATAATAGTAGTTTTACATCGTCTCACAACACCTATTTTGTGTGCGGTAATAAAGGATATTACCAATTACCTATTGGATGGTCAGGGATATGCTACATATCATTTCTGTTACCCACTGTGTTTTTAGCACCTGCATGATATCATCTTGCCCAGAAATTGTACAATGATATTTCTAAAAATAGATATAAACGGACAATAAGTATAGATGAGGTCGACCAGACAGATACCACTTTGCAACAGTATGTCGATTTCAATTTGGGTTTGTTTTTCTTCGTGGGTGCTGCATTAAATAGTAGAAAGATCAGCCAATTGACTCGTCTAGTGAAAGCTGTGACCAATCAGACAGCCATGGCACTTGGGAACATTACAGAAGAACTGCAAATTGCAAGAATTGTAGCAGTCCAAAATAGAATGGTGCTTGAAGTGATTTTGGCTGATCATGGTGGTACAAGCCGCATCATCGGAAGTAGTTGTTGCGTTTTCATACCTGACCATTCACCTTCAGTTTATGACGCAATCTCTAAGCTGCATAACATTGCAGCAGACATTCACTCAGAGACTGGTACATGGACATTTTCAAACTGGATTTGGACACTTTTTGTTACTTGGGGCTGGAAGCTGTTGACTATTCTATGTATACTACTAGTAATTCTCTTTACATGCTGTACTTGTATACAATGTGGTCCCATGATTTGCTCTATGTGCATCACTGCTTGTACACCTGCTAAAACAAATGCTACAAAAGAACGGCAAATGTTAAGCAACAAAATTACTGATAGGATGAATATTAATATACAGGATGCAGATCCAGATTTTCCTAGACAGACGAATGTCTTGTATTTAGAGACTATCTTCTCCGTTTACGGAATCTATTTTGTATTTCTGTCAGCCATTTTGTATGCCATGTGCTCTGTCCTACCTTCCTGTTAACTGCTCTTGAATTCTGCCTAGAGACAAGATATGTTTAGTCTCTTCTACTTTGCACATGCTCAGAATTAGCTAACTGCCAGCCCTTCCCACTTGTTGCTAGCACACTCTCCATATGACCTTGTATGTATTGAAACCAACACTCTGTGCCTTGTACCGCCTTCATTTCAGCCCCTGTGTGCGTATAAAAGGACCAAGCTCCTTCTAGTCAGTGTGCTTCCTCATACTATACCAAAGGGTGTTTTGTGAATTTAGTTCCACCTCATGAGGTTTAATAAACTCTGTCTTTTCTATTCCAGTATCTGTGCCAACTTCTTATTATTGGTCTAAGGACTCTAAGCAGAGAAGGGCGAATCCCTTGAACTAGTAGGGCTGTCTGGGGCTTGCTACGACAATGATGCACCCGCCATCATCTGGTCAGCTATGATGCACCGCCATCATCCGGTCAGCCATGATGCCCCCACCATCATCGGGTCAGCCATGATACCCCGCCATCATCGGGTCAGCCATGATGCACCCACCATCATCTCGTCAGCCATGATGCCCCCGCCATCATCTGGTTAGCCATGATGCCCTCGCCATCATCTCATCAGCCATGATGCCCCCGCCATCATCTAGTCAGCAATGATGTGCCCGCCTTCATCTGGTCGGCCATGATGCCCCCTCTATCATCCGATCAGCCATGATGCCCCCGCCATCATCCGGTCAGCCATGATGCTCCCGCCATCATCTGGTCAGTCATGAAACACCCGCCATCATCCAGTCAGCCATGATGCACCCGCAATCATCTGGTCAGCCATGATGCCCCCGCCATCATCCAGTCAGCCATGATGCCCCCACCATCATCTGGTCAGCCATGATGCCCCCGCCATCATCCAGTCAGCCATGATGCACCCGCAATCATCTGGTCAGCCATGATGCCCTTGCCATCATCTTGTCAGCCATGATGCCCCCGCCATCATCGGGTCAGCCATGATGCCCCCGCCATCATCCGGTCAGCCATGATGCACCGCCATCATCCGGTCAGCCATGATGGATGACTTTCTCCCTCCGTGAGATGCCACACGTGTTCCATCGGTTGTCCCAGTGCCATGGCCTCTTTGCCGTCCTCAGTGGCCAGGGATGGCACGGACCCGCAGCCTGCTTCTCACCTGGATAGGGAGCGACCCAAGAAAAAGATAAAAAATGTGCCTAGATGCTCGTCTCTTTGTGTTATGGCGAGAACCTTTCAAACATTCTCTTTGAGTACTTCCTAATTCCTCAACCCTTCAAAATCCCCTGACTCTCAGGACCAGTCACTGCCCTGAGCACAAGGCGCTTTCATACGGACTCAAGCGCTACATGTATGTGCACACGCAGGCATTAGTAGTTATTGCGTCAGTGACCGCACTTATTGGCCATCTTGAAAAGAGTATTCAATGCCACTCTTCTGCTGTTTATCAAATTAAATGGGCGAAGTTCGATTTAAAAAAATAGTGTCTACTTATTTTTTGGGGTTTGTCGATTGTCCTCCTGTATTTGCAATGACGAGGCCAGTGACCTTTCACACAGGAAACATTCACCTTCAACATGGACATTGAATATGTTTTGTGATTCTTGGCCCTTCATTGTTGACCGTTGACCCTGAGCCCTTAGAATAGGCCTGGGCGATGAACTTTGCTCCATTCGCGGAACTCACGGAATGCAGAAAACTCTGCTTCGCGATGTGCAGAAGAGTTTTTTCCCCGCTTATGAACGGTAAGTTTGCAAGCGTGAACAGTAGGTTTAGGTAGCGCAAACGGTAAGTTCGGGAGCATGAACGGTAAGTTCGGGAGCGCAAGCTGCCAATCGGATAGAATTTCTACCTGAGTGGCAGGAATACAGGCTCAAACTGCAGTTCGCACTGCACTCTGCCACTTGCGGAACTTCACTGATTTTTTTTGTAACTTTGCGGAGTTCTATGTAGCAAGACTCTGCGAACTACTCCCAGGCCTGCCTTAGAAGTGATTTATTTTTGTACTACCTTGCTATTAATAATGCTTACTAGCGATGTATGAGCGCATGTACATTACAAATGCATTTATTTTTAGTCTGCAATAATGCCAGAATACCAAGGACAAAAATATAGTGATTGTAAGTATACATCTACTATTCTTAACCCCACATCTGCAGATCAGGTTATATTACGTGGTCATATCATTATATTTCATCACATCAAGTCAAGTAAGTTTTCACTCTGAAGATCTTCAAGGTACGTACATGTGGAGCTAGGAATAGTAAATCTATACTTACCTATATGCGCTTCCCTTTATAATATTTTGGTTGTCGTGTAGTGTATAATAGTGTGATGTTTAATCAACGTGATTGTCGTATTATCAATGGCTGTCGTTGCAGTTTGCAACAAATACTTTACCGACCAAGGGCCAGATGTAGGTAATTCTATTTTACCACTTCTTAAATACCGAATGTTACCGAATCGGTATTTAAGAAGTGGTAAAATAGAGGGGGGGGGGTGTGTAGGTATTTCAGAATCGGTAAATACCGAATCGTTAAGATTCGGTATTTACCGATTCTGTAAATACCGATTCAGTAATGCCCATTGATTCTACATCTCCTGAGGCGCAGCCGGGAGAACGTTTTTGCAAAAACTGAACTTGTTTTTAAGAAATTGTGTGTTATTTGTTTGTTAACTGTGGTGTCCTCGCTGGGCATTTGTTCTTTGGCCGATCCTCGAAGGCCATAGGCCACGCCCCCTCCCGCTAGCCACGCCCCCAACCGAAGGCACTTAATCACACTGAGTGCAAGCGTTTGCCAGAGGTTATCCTATCTCCTGAGGCACAGCCGGGAGAACGCCATTACTCGTTTTAATTTCCTTTGCTTGAAATATTGTTCAGTACTTACTTATTTATTTGGCTCTGGGCACTGTTTTTCTTTTTGATGCCTATGCTTTGGGCACTCCCGCGCAGCTGAATCGAGCGCTGCTGCGGGGCACCACCCTTTCGCCGCCATCCCCCAAAGGCCACAGGCCACGCCCACCACCTACAGGCCACGCCCCCTCGCCGAAGGCACTTAACGGCGCTGATTACGAGCGCCTGCCAGAGGCTTATTCATCTCCTGAGGCACAGCCGGGAGAACGTTTCTGTTACTACTGAACTTTTACTTTTAAAACTGTGTGTGTAACCGTTAAAGCTTTTAACTGTGTCGCCCATTCTGGGCTCTTGTGTTGCTGCTTGACTTCCCTAAGCTACTAGCCACGCCCACTATCTGTCAGCCACGCCCCCCGCCGAAGGCATTTAACAGCGCTGATAACGAGCGCTTGCCAGAGGCTTCTACATCTCCTGAGGCGCAGCCGGGAGAACGTTTTTGCAAAAACTGAACTTGTTTTTAAGAAATTGTGTGTTATTTGTTTTTTAACTGTGGTGTCCTCGCTGGGCATTTGTTCTTTGGCCGATCCTCGAAGGTCATAGGCCACGCCCCTCCCGCTAGCCACGCCCCTAACCGAAGGCACTTAATCACACTGAGTACAAGCGTTTGCCAGAGGTTATCCTATCTCCTGAGGCACAGCCGGGAGAATGCCATTACTCGTTTTAATTTCCTTTGCTTGAAATATTGTTCAGTACTTACTTATTTATTTGGCTCTGGGCACTGTTTTTCTTTTTGATCCCTATGCTTTGGGCACTCCCGCGCAGCTGAATCGAGCGCTGCTGCGGGGCACCACCCTTTCGCCGCCATCCCCCAGAGGCCACAGGCCACGCCCACCACCTACAGGCCACGCCCCTTCCGTTCATCCCTTCTATAAACAATGTGTTTCCCCCGGTCGCGCAGCGGACGGGCGCGCCGTCAGCGCGCCGAAGGCGCGCCAAAGGCAAGCCCGTCCGCGACCGGCAGGGACCAGGGGCCATGGACCCTGCCCTTTCCTTACCCTATACCCCAGCCCAAATTCTGTCCTTTAAAAATGGTCAGCACATTGACCCTTTTTTGCAGCAGCGCATTATCGCCCTGGACATTTTATCCCCACTAGCTCCACCACCCTCACTTACGCCATCCACCCCCTTGTCCCAGTCTTTTCCTACCTCGGTTTCTCCTCCCCTCTCTTCTTCCAGCATGGCCACTGCCTACCTGCTCAATACTAGATCTGCGGGTAGACATCAGCTGGAGATCTTCAATTTATTGGACACTAACACCCCTGATTTTCTTTTCCTTACAGAAACTTGGTTCTCTGCTGATTCCCTTCCTGATCTTCTCTCCGCCCTCCCCGACTCTTACTATGCTCTTCGGGTGGATCGTCCCGCTGGTAAACTCGGGGGGGGGGAGTGGCGATGATCATTCGTTCCAGTTTCCAGTTTCAGTCTCTCTCCTATCCTCCCATATGTGGAGTAGATTTCCTAATTGCCCGCTCAGTTAATCTCAGGGCCCCCTTACTATAGCCCTTTTCTATCGTCCTCCACAGTACATGTCCTCCTTTGTTTCTGCTCCTCAGGAACTTCTGGCCACGCTCATTGTCAATAACTCCTCTGTGCTTCTTTTGGGGGATTTTAATTATTGGCCGGGTGATCCCCGAGAAGACTCGTCTTCTAAGGACTTCTCTGCTACCCTCCAGTCCCTTAATTTTTCCTCACACATTCACTCCCCCACTCATATTAACGGTCATGTCTTGGACCAAATTTGGTCAGTCAATTGTCCCATTCCTCCCCCTATCGTCCTTCCCTGCACCTGGTCTGATCATTCACTGATCTCTTTTTCGATTGAGCTCGGAACGCAAGAGAGGCCCCCCCTACCTAAAAACATCTTGGCCCGAAATTGGAACCGGGTGGACCTTGACTCCTTGTGTGTCTCCCTGGCTTCCTCTGGCCCTGACCTATGCAACCTCTCTATTGACCATCAAATAGACGCCATAAATCACTGGCTGTCCTCTTCCTGTGATTTAGTCGCCCCCCTCAGGAAAGTCAAAACCTGTCGCCCCCATGACGTTCAAAAATGGTTTTCAGACGAGCTAAAAATCCTCAAACTGGACCGTAGACGTTCCGAACGTCATTGGAGGCGTACATACTGCCCTGTTCTGCGAGCTAAATACAAAACGTTGTTGGCGAGTTACAAAAAAGCCATACTACGAGCTAAAACCATCTACTTCTCGGAAAGACTATCCCTTTCAGCCAATAAGCCCAAGGAGATATTCTCTATAGTTCGCAATCTGGTTGCATCCGACAGAGCCAATTTGAACATCATCCCCTCCCAAGACCTTTGCCTCTCTCTTAATGACTTCTTCCTGGAGAAGATTGCCAAGATCAAATCTAATATTCCTTCTGTCTCTTCGTCCCCTTCTTTTTTTGCCCCTTCTCTGACCTCTATTTCTCTTAATCAGTTTCCCCCTATCTCCTTGGATGTGTTCTTGGCTCTACTCCAGAAAGTTAAGTCCGGTTCACCAGCCGACTGTGTGCCAGCCCGCTTTCTGAAAGTACTCTTCACCCATTGCCCCGACCCTCCCCTCTCACTCCTTAATTTTTCCATTTCCTCTGGTTCTGTCCCCAAGTACTTCAAATCCGCTATAGTTCGTCCTATTCTAAAAAAACCTGGCCTAGACCCTTCTCTCCCTTCTAATTTTAGGCCTATCTCCCTTCTCCCTTACCTCGGAAAGATCTTAGAGAGCTATATTACTTCTTGTCTCTCTTCCCACATCGAGGATAACCATCTCCTGGCCTCCCACCAAGCGGGCTTCCGACCGGCTCACTCCACCGAGTCTGTTGTCCTGTCCGTCTTGGACGAGCTAAAGAGTAAGGCAGATTCTAACTTGCCTCAAGCTCTGGTGCTCCTCGACCTGTCCGCTGCGTTTGACACGGTCGACCATGCCATCCTTCTGGACCGTGTCAGCGCAGCGGGCGTTCGGGGTACTGCTCTCTCTTGGCTCGCCTCTTTTCTTAAAGATCGAACTCAGGCGGTTCATCTTTCCTGCTACTCTGCCCCTTCCCGCTTGGTCCCCTGTGGAGTTCCCCAAGGCTCCTCTTTGTCCCCTCTTCTTTTTAACCTTTATATCCGTCCTCTCATTCTTTCCCTTCTTGAGATGGGGGTCTCCGTGTATAACTACGCGGATGACCTCCAGCTTGTTTTTGATCTTTCCTCTCCCTTGCACTCCCCACCCAAATTTCACTCCACCTTGGTCTTTATTTGAGACTGGATGAATCGGAATCAACTGAAGCTTAATCTGGACAAGACGGAGTTGGTACTGACTGGCTCTTCTTCTTCCCCTTGGTCGACCGCCTTTTGGCCCTCCATCTCTGGCCCCCCACCTTTACCAGTGGCCTCGGCAAAGACCTTGGGCATTAGTCAGTCGGGACCTCTCTATGCATGCCCAGATCAGCTCGGTTGTCTCCTCCTGTTGTCTTTCCCTCCGAATCATCCGAAAGGTGACCCGTTTCTTTTCTTCTGATGCTCTTAAACTTATTATTTTGGCCATGATTCTTTCCCGTCTCGATTACGGGAACAGCCTGTATGTGGGCATTCCAGCGTATGAACTTCGCCGCCTACAGGCTGTTCAGAACCAGGCCGCCCACCTTATCCTCCACCTCCCTAAGTCTTCCCACATCACCCCCGTTCTGAAAACACTGCATTGGCTCCCCATCTCTCAGAGATCTCTCTTTAAGATGGGCTGTCTGGTCTTCATGGCTCGAGCCCGCATCGGCCCAGTTTTCATTAACTCTCTCATCATTCCCTATACACCTAACCGTTCCCTCCGCTCTTCTAATCAGTTCCTCTCTAATGTACCTCGGTTTCGTAGATCCAAATCCGGAGGCACCAGATTTTCTGTTTTGCGTCCCTCCTTTTGGAACAGTCTCCCTCTATCAATCAGATCCATCACCATTTATTCCCAATTTCGTAAGGCCTTAAAAACCCACTTGTTTTCCATTGCTTATTCCTGCTAAAACAGTTCTGGCTTCCCCTATCTCCCTCAGTTTCTCACCTCTAGCGCCAGGAAGCCGCTTGGTCACAGTGCGCTTTATTAAGTATCTTTTTCATTTCATTTCATTTTATTTCATTGAAGCCCATAGGAATCAATGGGCAATACCGAATCGTAAATACCGATTCCAGCAAGGGTTCAGGGGGTGTCACTTTGACACCCTCTAGCACCCCAAATACAGGCATGTGCGCCATGTGGCACACAGACATGCCCTAAGGGCATGTCTGTCTGTCACATGGCATAGGTGTGCCTGTACCTGAATTCGGTATTTTACCACACAATAGGATTGTGTGGTAAAATACCGAATTCTGAAGGCCTGTAGCACTGTAAACAGTGCTACCTACATCTTGGATTTACCGAATCGGTAAAATTACGGATTCGGTATTTTACAGAATCGGTAAATTTACCGATTCGGTAAATTTACCAAATCTGTAAAATGATGCCCCTACATCCCAAAAACCCATTTACCGGTCGGTAACGGCCGAAATCGGCCGTTACCGGCCGGTAAATGGCCACCTACATCTGGCCCCAAGTCCACTAACCTAGTCTTCAATAACGTAGCTGACTCCCCTCTCACTTGACCATCAAGGATAGGTGGTTGTTTGACTGTTTCAACCACCTGCTTTTTCTCCCTCCCCTTCACTGTATGCCTATTTATTATGCTTTGCTTATATATTTATGCATCCTTATCTCCTGCTATGTAATGCAATGTTCTTTCCTTTGTGTATGTAAAACACTCTGATACCCACGGGTCAAGCTAGAGCTATATAAAACGTATAAAATAAATAAAATAAAATAATGAAAAAAATTAGTAAAAAGTTAGGGGCTTATTTACAAGCCCAGTGCGCCTCCGGAACTTCACTTTGAATGGCATTCCAATGGCACCCTGGGCTTACCCATATCTACGAAGCTACGGAAAGCCACCATGCTTGGCTTTTCATGGCCTCGTAGATATGATGTGAGACAGCATAGCACAAGTCACAGAGTTGCCTCACTCTGCAATGGGCAGGCGTGCCATGGGTGTTGCTGTGGGTGTTCCCATGTAACACCCACGGCATTTGACATTCCCACATTTACAACAAGCTGTAAACCTGGGAAAGTGTGAAAAGCCTACGCCTCCCCAGTGGTGGCATAAGGATGTTTATGTACAGGAGGGCGTCAAAAACAACCAGCTTTCAATGCAGCACTATGGTGCACGGGTGCCTGCATAGGCGCATGGCAGCCAGTGGTTCACCAGCGTTGTGGACAAGGACAGGAATACGCAGTATCTCACAGATATGGTGCTTTCCTGCCCTTTTCTTTTGACGCAGGGCAGCACGGTAGGAAGGATTGCGGCTCTGCTCTCCACCGAAATACAGTCAATGAGATCCCAAGTATTTCATGATTGTATCAGTTGCTCTGATCACGTTCACATGTTCCTGATCACAGTTTTGCAGCATAAATATAATTTTCAAAGCGGCTCTGACACTGAACAGCAGCTCTGTTCACAATGCACATCAGAGTGGTTGGAAGGGAACATACATGCAGCTTTACATGTCTTTATGTGGCTCACGCTCTTCATCGGCTGCTAACACAGTAACATGCTTAAAATGGGCATCCTAGGTAGTTATAGTATGGTGTCCAGAAAGTCTTTCCCGCTGTGATGGACTGTTTATCTTCTTTTATTTCTGTCCCACAGTGCATTATCAGCCTTAAAAGGGACTTCTGATGGGGGTTGTAGTTCAGCAGCCTGTCTGGATCACAGATGGCTCATGGCAGGTGTAGGGGCATCCATGCATGTTCCACCCCACAGCACCCCTGAGGACTGGCTGCACACACAGGTGACAGAACTGTGTAGCTGTGCTTGAGGTAAGTGACCCCATCCCATATTAAGCACAGCCCCCCTTTTGACGCTTTACTTAGATTATTTTTATTCTTCAGTGCTGCTCTGGTGCCCAGTTTGATATTGTGACAAACTGTGTACCAGGGTAATGCCTACATTCAATACAGCTGTGCAAGAAATCAAAAGTTCCCTAGTGCCAAGCCATACTGTCTCTGGGCGCTGCATTATTTTCAACTGTCCTCTCTTTAGGATAAAAGCCTGCAGCAGACTTAGAGAAAGACATCTGCTTACAGAACTTTGTCAGAGAGCAAAAGTACCAGGGCCCAGGGGCATAGCTTCATGGGGGTGTTTGGGATGTTACACCCCCATATTGAATGTATTTTATGGTAAATAATATTTTAGGTACATGTGAATTTAGTTGGTTATGGTGAGGTGTCTGCCTAATTTTTACATATACACAGACACTTGCTCCATCTCTCTGTTTTGAAAGTCTTCCAAAATGTTTGTTATTTTTTGAAATTGTGGGGCATATTATCAAGAAGAGGCGATAAAATTATCTCCGCTTTATCGGCAGGGAACTGCCGCTAAAGCTGCGATAATGGGCTTGATAATATGTCCTTGTGGGATCACTGACACAACATCGACAGACAAAATATCGAGAGGACAAAATATAGAAGTAAAAATATCGACTGCAAAAATATCGACTTCCTATCTTCAAACAGGTAAGTACAAAAATATCGACTGCAAAAACATCGACTTCCTATCTTCAAACAGGTAAGTACAAAAATATCGACTCCAAAATATCGAGTGTAAAAAATATAGACTGTCAAAATATCGATTTTTTTAAATGTCTTAAAAGTAAATTAAAAGAAATGTAATAATAAATTAAATTAATTTAAACATATTTAAAATACTTAAATAAACGTAAAATTGAGAAATAATTAATGTAACTAAAAAAAATATATATTTTAAATACATCAATATACATATACATATTATTTACAAAACATATACAATATTTTTCCCGTAGGATAGCGTAGGGGTAAAAATTACCATTCCCACTCCAAAGAGTGCAACAGTAGGGAAAGCATTGGATAGCGTAGGGGTAAAAATTACTATTCCCACTCCAAAGAGTGCAACAGTAGAGAAACCGTTGGATAGCGTAGGGGTAAAAATTACTATTCCAACTCCAGCGAGTGCAACAGTAGGAAAAGCGTTGGATAGCGTAGGGGTAAAAATTATTATTCCCACTCCAGCGAGTGCAACAGTAGGGAAAGCGTTGGATAGCATATGGTAAAAATTACTATTCCCACTCCAAAGAGTGCAACAGTAGGGAAAGCGTTGGATAGCGTAGGGGTAAAAATTACTATTCCCACTCCAAAGAGTGCAACAGTAGGGAAAGCGTTGGATACCGTAGGGGTAAAAATTACTATTCCAACTCCCGCAAGTGCAACAGTAGTGAAAGCGTTGGATAGCGAAGGGGTTTAAATTACTATTCCAACTCCAGTGAGTGTAACAGTAGGGTAAGCGATGGATAGCGTATGGATAAAAATTACTATTCCAACTCCAGAGAGTGCAACAGTAGGGAACACATTGGATAGCGCAGGGGTAAAAATTACTATTACCACTCCAGAGAGTGCAACAGTAGGGAAAGCGTTGGATAGCGTAGGGGTAAAAATGACTATTCCCACTCCAGAGAGTGCAACAGTAGGGAAAGCGTTGGATAGCTTAGGGGTAAAATGTACTATTCCCACTCCAAAGAGTGCAACAGTAGGGAAAGCGTTGGATAGCGTAGTGGTAAAAATTAGTATTCCCACTCCAGCGAGAGCAACAGTAGTGAAAGCATTGGATCCCGTAGGGGTAAAAATTACTATTCCAACTCCAGCAAGTGCAACAGTAGGGAAAGTGTTGGATAGCGTAGGTGTAAAAAATACTATTCCCACTCCAGCGAATGCAACAGTAGGGAAAGCGTTGGATAGCGTAGGGGTAAAAATGACTATTCCCACTCCAAAGAGTGCAACAGTAGGGAAAGCGTTGGATAGCATAGGGGTAAAAATTGCTATTCCCACTCAAGCGAGTGCAACAGTAGGGTAAGCGTTGGATAGCGTAGGGGTAAAAATTACTATTCCCACTCCTACGAGTGCAACAGTAGGGAAAGCGTTAGATAGCGTAGGGGTAAAAATTACTATTCCCACTCCAGAGAGTGCAACTGTAGGGAAAGTGTTGGCTAGCGTAGGGATAAAAATTACTATTCCCACTCCAGAGAGTGCAACTGTAGGGAAAGCGTTGGATAGCATATGGGTAAAAATTACTATTCCCACTCCAAAGAGTGCAACAGTAGGGAAAACGTCGGATACCGTAGGGGTAATAATTACTATTCCCACTCCAGCGAATGCAACAGTAGGGAAAGCGTTGGATAGCGTAAATGTAAAAATTACTATTCCCACTCCAGTGAGTGCAACAGTAGGGAAAGCGTTGGATAGAGTGGGGGTAAAAATTACTATTCCCACTCCAGAGAGTGCAACAGTAGGGAAAGCGTTGGATAGCATAGGGGTACATTTTAATATCCCCACTCTAGCGAAAATAAATTAATATAAATCACATAATTATAAATTAAACAATTAATACATTTTAATTACCTCTTAATAATTAATTAACCAATAAAAAATTAATTAACAATTTATTTAAAATAAATACCAATTAATTAATTATCATGTTTAATTAATTATATTAGATTACTTCCCACCTTATTCCCCTATAAACCCACAACCCGCTACTAAAAATAAAATACTAATATTCACATAATTATCAATTAATCAAATAATAAAATGTAATTATCAACTAACAATTTATTAATTACCAATTAAAAATTAATTGACAATTTATTAAAAATAAATACCAATCAATTAATTAATTAATTAACATATTTAATTAATTATAATTAAATTACTTCCCACCCTATTCCCCTATAAACCCACAACCCGCTAAAGAAAATAAAATATTATTCACATAATTGTGAATTAAACAATTAATTAAAATTAATTATCTATTAACAATTAATTAATTTTCAATAAAAATTAATTACCTATTAATTCAAAATAAATACCAATTAACTAATTAACATATTTAATTAATTATAATTAAATTACTTCCCACTCTATTCCCCTATAAATCCACATCCCGCTACAGAAAATAAATTACTAAAATTAAAATATTTAACAATTAATCAATTAAAATTAATTACCAATTACATTTTAATTAATTATCAATTAATAATTAATTAACAATTAATTCTAAATAAATAACAATAAATAAAATGACATATTTAATTAATTATAATTAAATTACTTCCCACCCTATTCCCCTATAAACCCACAACCCGCTACAGATTTATATTACACAAAAATTAAAAATTAATATTAACTTACGCAAAATTCGATATTTTTGTTGTCTATATCAGTGTTTCCCAAACTGTGGTCCGCGGACCCCCAGGGGTCCGTGACACATTCCCAGGGGGTCCGTAGGCAGCAGTTTTAAAAGCACAGAAACGTTTCTTGTGTAATTAGCAGCTTTCCAGCAACAATAAAAGCGTCAAGATAATGCCAGTGATTAATGTACCTGCTGGAGTATGAGGTGAGTTTTGTTCAGTGGCAGCTTTGACTTAACTAATGCAGCACAGAGGGTTAATGTGCCTACTGCAAAGAACGTGTAACATGCATTTTAGAAAAGCAGTATTTTATGTGCATTGGTTCGTGGTTACTGCTTTTGTCACAGAGATTATTTTGTTACTGTGCACTTCATAAGAGGCAATCGTAATATAGCAGAGGGGCCTATAAACTGTCATCAAAGAGCTGCTTTCAAACTGCATGGTACCAGTTAGTAACTTATGTTTTTTCCCAGTTATTCATTATCCTGATGCTGCTAAAAAGATTTATTTGGGCGGAAATACATTTGTAATGTTACTAGCCACTGTGTTATGTTCTGAGTTTGTGCTTTTCCAGACCAAGCACTCTTTAAAAATGCCTACCAGTATGAATGACATGTAATCCTTGTAGTCCCCTTTACCTTATGTAACATTTTATATACACACTGATTTACATGTATGATTCAATGTCTATATGTGTGTGATGTAAAGTGCTCTGACATCCTACAATGGTATGAGAGATGCTATAAAACAAATGAAATCCATGTGACAGAGGGGCTGTTCCTTCAATATAAAATACTAAGGGCCAGATGTACGATCCGTTTTTATATGCGCGAATGGGTTCGTGAACCCATTTGTGCATGCCAAAACCTATTGGGCCATGTACATAGCCTATTTCGCGAGTCGCAATTTGTGACTCGCTAAATAGGTTTTGCAACTTGCTTTTTGGAAGGGGCATTCCCTTCCAAATAGCGAGTCTCAAAACCATGTACAAATGTTTTTCGGACGCAAAACACTTGCAATTACCACCTACTTCAAGTAGATGGTAATGCATTTGCAAATGGGAAGGGGTCCCCAGGGGACCCCTTCCCCTTTGAAAATGCATGCAGAATAATTTTTTAACCGCATGCGCGCAAGCGGTTTTCTAGCTGCGCGCTGCGATTTGAAAAAACCCGCGTTACATGACGAGCTCAGCTCGTCATCAGCGTAGGGCACGTTATGCTCATGATGAGCTGAGCTCGTCATGAGCGCCGAAGGGGTTAAGGGCAGGCAGAGGTCCCAGGGACCTCTGCCTGCCCGTAAAAAATGAAACTAAAACGTTCATTTTTATTTTTTATTTTTTAATGCATGGAAAACGGGCTGCATTTTTTTAAAAACGGCTTTATTTAAAAGCAGTCCTAGACATGGTGGCCTGCTGAGCCCAGCAGGCCACCATCCCTGGGAGGGCGGGCATTTCTAATGGGCTCGCACATTGTGAGAGGCTCATTAATATTAATGAGCCCCGCAATTTGCGACCCTTTGGGAATCCCAAACAGTTTTAAACACACTGTTGTACATTTCATTTAGCGACTCGCAATTTGCCACTTGCATTGTGTCGCCAATTGCGAGGCGCTAAATGAAATGGTCGTACTTCTGGCCCCAAAATCCTTAGTACTTTGAGTATTTGTTTTGTGTGAACACGTGTTTTTTTTTTAAATTACTGTTTTAATATTTGAAATTTAACTCATGCAAATTGCTTGGGGGTCCCCGGCTTCCAGTGGTGACTCAATGGGGGTCCTCAGGAGTCAAAAGTTTGGGAACCACTGGTCTATATTATGTCTAGTCGATATTATGTCCATTCTATATGTTTGATTCGATATTATGTCCATTCTATTCGATATTAAAATGTTCTAGTCGATATTTTGGTAGTCTATATTATGTCTAGTCGATATTATGTCCATTCTATATTTTTTACTCAATATTATGTCTAGTCGATAATAAAAGCTCGATATTTTGACTCTACACCGTCCTTGTGAATTCCCATAGAAGCCCAGGTTCTGGTGTTAACCTGGTCTTCAATGGGAATTCACAAGGGCATATTATCAAGTCCATTATCGCCGTTTTAGCGGCAGTTTCCTGCCAATAAAGCGGCGATAATTTTATCGCCTCTTCTTGATAATATGCCCCTGTGTTTTTTCTCTCACTTTGTGTCCCTACCAAACTGCAGTCCGCTCTCTTTCCACTGCCCCTTTAGCCGTCTCATGCCCCTTGCCCTCGCATAATGGTCCCTAATGGACTCTGTAGTTCAGTGACGTAAATATTTGGGTGTGGTAAATAAAGATTCCTAATGCCGTACGCGACAGGGCAGTTAACGGTTACACTAAGAGAAATAAAGACTGCGTAAACCAAGCTCTGTGTGGTGTAGTTCTTTTACATGGTATCGGGTTGGGGAGGACACTACATAACCTTTCTGGCCCACACTAATACTAATATCACGACTCGAAGCAGTCTACAGCAAGCTGCAGCTCAGACCTCTTACACTCACATAAGACGCATTGGCTACTGGTCTCGTACATCACCCGGTACTGTACCAGCCAATAAACCAGCCATCAACAACTGCACAGGCACAACTGAAGAGAACTGTCACACATCCCTGGCCAACCGGAGGACTCTAATCTAGTCCACTGCAGGTCCCAACTACTATGAGCACTTCTTTACATCTCAGAATGACATTCAGACATGGGGGATGTATGACATTACAACGCATGCTTTTACCACGCATGCTGTTACAACGCAGTTTTTACAACGCATGCTGTTACAACGCATAGCGCTTTGGGGTGCTGGATAGTGAATAGTTTAATTTACTATTCCAACTCCAGTCCCCGGGGAAAGTAGGGAAGGTGTTGGATAGTAAATTAAAACTATTCCCTATCCTAGAGCGCCCCCCAGTGCAATGCGTTGTAATGGTTTTCGTTGTAAAACCTGCGTTGTAAAAGCACTGCGTTGTAAACATTTCGTTGTAATGGATGTTTCCCAGACATGGGCTATGGTAACACAGCCCATTCCAGAAAATCTTCTCATCTTTTCTCTCCCCAACAATGCCTAGTCAGAACTAAAACCCTTAAACAAAATATCATATTAGGCACTCCAGTGCAGTAACCAGCTAGGTGGACTAGGTACTTAAGAAATGCTATAAAGGGACCGGCACAGCTGTTCGAAGCTGCCATCTTACTGAAAACAATAAACTGTGCAACTGTCTCTCACACCCATTCACCCGCCACACTGCTAAGTGCTGCGTCTCATAACATGATAACTGCACCTCGGTGGTCAACCCGCACAACAAAAGCCACTTCCCACGTAGCATCAAAAACAAGACAATACCCTTCCAACCACACACTCTACACAGTGTAGCTTGCTACCCGTGTAGGTAAGTGTTTTATTGCACACATAGGGGTAGCAAGTGTTTCATAAATGCTACAATACGATATGACTTCTCTATCCATGGTTGTAGATTATCTGCTCCGTAAGGGTGGTCACAAGGGAGTGGAGTCAGTCCTCTATGGGACCGTGGTAGCAGAGAACTTCTCCAAACCCCTGGAAAAGCTATTGCACCATTCCTGGGAGACAATTCTCCAATTTGACTACACAGAAGAATAGACCATGTTATTTGAGAATTATAGTCAGCTTTACAGGAAACCTGGTTAAAACATAATTAATTTAAAATACTTTGCATCTTCTACTGGATGCTATTCACTCTCACGTGCACAAAGAACAATTGACAGACATAATGCTGAATAATATCAAACATTCAACCCCAGTCACAAAGATCGGGGATTAATCCATTGTTCTTTAGCTCACTTTGCCACCCCAGTTCCGACATGGCCATATACAAATCAGTCTTGAACCCTGCTCCTAATGGGAACAGTCCAGACCGAACTGCCAAGCCAGGTCCTCCCTGGACCGGAAACAAGCATCCTGGGACCTGTTTCGGGCTAACACCCCTCATCAGCCAGGCTAGCTTGAATCCAGTGGCACAGTGAGCAAGGGACCCACGTCTGGGCATCTCCTGCCAACTTAGAGCAAAGACAAGGAGATGATGGACGGAGCGCTGAAACTTTTCAGACACTCACCCCTAGTCACAGATCTGGGTTTAATCCATCACCGTTCTTTAGCCCACTCTGCCACCCCAGTTCAGACATGGCTATATGAAATCAGTCTGACCCTGTGCCTCATGGGAACAGTCCAGCCGGAACTGCCAAGCATGTCTTCTCTGGACCGGAAACAAGCTTCCGAGGACCGGTTTCTGGCATTACAGCCGTCGTCAGCCCGGCTTGCTTGAATCCAGTGGCAAAGTGAGCAAGGGACTCACGTCTGAGCATACCCTGCCACACTTATGGCGGCCAAAAGCGGTACAAAAGGGGGTGGTGATGGACGGAGCATCTGAACCCATCAAACACTCACACCCAGTCAAAAGATCTGGGTTTAATCCATCACCGTTCTTTAGCCCACTCTGCCAAACCCAGTTCAGACATGGCTAGATGCAAATCAGTCTGACCCTGTGCCTCATGGGAACAGTCCAGCTGGAACTGCCAAGCCAGGTCCTCCCTGGACCTGAAACAAGCATCCCAGTGCTGGTTTTGGGGTATCACCCCTTATCAGCCGATTTATTGGAATGGTGGCCGGAGCGATTGTGAGTGATTGAGATTAATTGAAGCATTCCGTCCACCACCTTGTTGTATTTGCACTTACTCTCAAGTGGGCAGGCCTTATTAACAACAGCAAACGCTCGCTACTCTCCCAAATTGTTAGTAATGTACTGCATGTTTTATGCTCTTGCCGTATACTGGACCAGCATATAGAGAACTTTATGTAGCACTGGAGGATTAACACTTGATTTGTCAATGAAACTTGGGTTGATGCATGACACACAGATGTCTCAGAGATCTCATGCCACCAGAAGAGGCGGCAGTCAACAGCACTGGCAACATTGATGGTGCATGTACTCAGTCAATGGCAGGCACCTACTGCCGCAACCCATGGCGAATGTCTCACCGAAATGTCCTGGGTGGCGTTCTCTGAAAACGTAACTGATACAAGGCCAGCCAGAGATGTTCCTTTGAGTATAGACTCCTTTCTTACATGAAGGCATGGGAAATTAAATCCTCATTATTTTGCACTCCCCCCAACTTTTATTTCAATGTAGTATTTTAAAAAACCCTAATCATCTTCACTGTCGTTCACTCACTGAGAAGAAGTAGGATGACCCTGCGCTAACGTACGTTGTCTGGATGCAGATGGCCCTCGGATAGCCTCACAAGCCGAGCCTCAAGTTGTGGTTGGAAGGCCGCCTCAGATAGCCTCACAAACCGAGCTACAAGTCGTTGTCGGAAGGCGGCCTCGGATAGCCTCACAAACCGAGCTACACGTCATGGTTGGAAGGCGGCCTTGGATAGCCTCACAAACCGAGCTACACGTCATGGTTGGAAGGCGGCCTCGGATAGCCTCACAAACCGAGCTACAAGTCGTTGTTGGAAGGCGGCCTCGGAAAGCCTCACAAACTGAGCTACACGTCATGGTTGGAAGGCGGCCTTGGATAGCCTCACAAACCGAGCTACACGTCATGGTTGGAAGGCGGCCTCGGATAGCCTCACAAACCGAGCTACAAGTCGTGGTTGGAAGGCGGCCTCGGATAGCCTCACAAACCGAGCTACACGTCATGGTTGGAAGGCGGCCTCGGATAGCCTCACAAACCGAGCTACAAGTCGTGGTTGGAAGGCGGCCTTGGATAGCCTCACAAGCCGAGCCTCAAGTCGTGGTTGGAAGGCCGCCTCAGATAGCCTCACAAACCGAGCTACAAGTCGTTGTTGGAAGGCGGCCTCGGAAAGCCTCACAAACTGAGCTACATGTCATGGTTGGAAGGCGGCCTTGGATAGCCTCACAAACCGAGCTACACGTCATGGTTGGAAGGCGGCCTCGGATAGCCTCACAAACCGAGCTACAAGTCGTGGTTGGAAGGCGGCCTCGGATAGCCTCACAAACCGAGCTACACGTCATGGTTGGAAGGCGGCCTCGGATAGCCTCACAAACCGAGCTACAAGTCGTGGTTGGAAGGCGGCCTTGGATAGCCTCACAAGCCAAGCCTCAAATCGTGGTCAGAAGGCGGCCTTGGATAGCCTCACAAGCCGAGTCTCAAGTCGTGGTTGGATGGCCGCCTCAGATAGCCTCACAAACCGAGCTACAAGTCGTGGTTGGAAGGCGGCCTCGGATAGCCTCACAAACCGAGCTACACGTCATGGTTGGAAGGCGGCCTTGGATAGCCTCACAAACCGAGCTACACGTCATGGTTGGAAGGCGGCCTCGGATAGCCTCACAAACCGAGCTACAAGTTGTGGTTGGAAGGCGGCCTCGGATAGCCTCACAAACCAAGCTACACGTCATGGTTGGAAGGCGGCCTCGGATAGCCTCACAAACCGAGCTACAAGACGTGGTTGGAAGGCGGCCTCGGATAGCCTCACAAACCGAGCCTCAAGTAGTGGTTGGAAGGCGGCTTTGGATAGCCTCACAAGCCGAGCCTCAAGTCGTGGTTGGAAAGCCGCCTCAGATAGCCTCACAAACCGAGCTACACGTCATGGTTGGAAGGCGGCCTTGGATAGCCTCACAAACCGAGCTACAAGTCGTGGTTGGAAGGCGGCCTCGGATAGCCTCACAAACCGAGCTACACGTCATGGTTAGAAGGCGGCCTGGGATAGCCTCACAAACCGAGCTACAAGTCGTGGATGGAAGGCGGCCTCGGATAGTCTCACAAACCGAGCCTCAAGTCGTGGTTGGAAGGCTGCCTCAGATAGCCTCACAAACCAAGCTACACGTCATGGTTGGAAGGCGGCCTCGAATAGCCTCACAAACCGAGCTACAAGTCGTGGTTGGAAGGCGGCCTCGGATAGCCTCACAAACCGAGCTACACGTCATGGTTGGAAGGCGGCCTCGGATAGCCTCACAAACCGAGCTACAAGTCGTGGTTGGAAGGCGGCCTCGGATAGCCTCACAAACCGAGCCTCAAGTCGTGGTTGGAAGGCGGCCTTGGATAGCCTCACAAGCCGAGCCTCAAGTCGTGGTTGGAAGGCCGCCTCAGATAGCCTCACAAACCGAGCCTCAAGTCGTGGATGGAAGGCCGCCTCAGATAGCCTCACAAACCGAGCTACACGTCATGGTTGGAAGGCGGCCTCGGATAGCCTCACAAACCGAGCTACAAGTTGTGGTTGGAAGGCGGCCTCGGATAGCCTCACAAACCGAGCTACACGTCATGGTTGGAAGGCGGCCTCGGATAGCCTCACAAACCGAGCTACACGTCGTGGTTGGAAGGCGGCCTCGGATAGCCTCACAAACTGAGCTACACGTCATGGTTTGAAGGCGGCCTCGGATAGCCTCACAAACCGAGCTACAAGTCGTGGTTGGAAGGCGGCCTCGGATAGCCTCACAAACCGAGCTACAAGTGGTGGTCGGAAGGCGGCCTCGGATAGCCTCACAAACCCAGCTACAAGTCGTGGTTGGAAGGCGGCCTCGGATAGCCTCACAAACCGAGCTACACGTCGTGGTTGGAAGGCGGCCTCGGATAGCCTCACAAGCCGAGCCTCAAGTCATGGTTGGAAGGCCGCCTCAGATAGCCTCACAAACTGAGCCTCAAGTCGTGGTTAGAAGGCCGCCTCGGATAGCCTCACAAACCGAGCTACAGGTCATGGTTGGAAGGCGGCCTCGGATAGCCTCACAAACCGAGCCTCAAGTCGTGGTTGGAAGGCGGCCTTGGATAGCCTCACAAGCCGAGCCTCAAGTCGTGGTTGGAAGGCCGCCTCAGATAGCCTCACAAACCGAGCCTCAAGTCGTGGATGGAAGGCCGCCTCAGATAGCCTCACAAACCGAGCTACACGTCATGGTTGGAAGGCGGCCTCGGATAGCCTCACAAACCGAGCTACAAGTTGTGGTTGGAAGGCGGCCTCGGATAGCCTCACAAACCGAGCTACACGTCATGGTTGGAAGGCGGCCTCGGATAGCCTCACAAACCGAGCTACACGTCGTGGTTGGAAGGCGGCCTCGGATAGCCTCACAAACTGAGCTACACGTCATGGTTTGAAGGCGGCCTCGGATAGCCTCACAAACCGAGCTACAAGTCGTGGTTGGAAGGCGGCCTCGGATAGCCTCACAAACCGAGCTACAAGTGGTGGTCGGAAGGCGGCCTCGGATAGCCTCACAAACCCAGCTACAAGTCGTGGTTGGAAGGCGGCCTCGGATAGCCTCACAAACCGAGCTACACGTCGTGGTTGGAAGGCGGCCTCGGATAGCCTCACAAGCCGAGCCTCAAGTCATGGTTGGAAGGCCGCCTCAGATAGCCTCACAAACTGAGCCTCAAGTCGTGGTTAGAAGGCCGCCTCGGATAGCCTCACAAACCGAGCTACAGGTCATGGTTGGAAGGCGGCCTCGGATAGCCTCACAAACCGAGCCTCAAGTCGTGGATGGAAGGCCGCCTCAGATAGCCTCACAAACCGAGCTACACGTCATGGTTGGAAGGCGGCCTCGGATAGCCTCACAAACCGAGCCTCAAGTCGTGGTTGGAAGGCGGCCGAGAGATATATAGGATCAGGGAAAGTGTAGATCAGACTCTTAGAAAATGTACCAATGACCCAGAGAGGAGCATTACTCACACTTGGGACTCCATAAAGTAAGTACAAAGACCGTCATCGTCCACATAACCTCAGCGGATATCAATTGGAATAACTGTTGGGATGAACATACAACATATAGAGCCAAATGTGCAAAGCCGCTTCATGTTTTTTACTGACTCGATGCCAATTCGATTCGATGTGTAGCAATGGTTTGCAACTGAAATCCAGTTGCTGAACATTGAAAAGTTACCCTCTCCCTAGTTGGGGTCCAAATGGGTATGCAAAAGAGAAGGGGTCCCTGAACCTTGTGAATCAAAGAAAATGTAGGCAATGGTGTGCCGGCCCACTACCAACCTTCAAGAAAACTTTTGGGAAAAAAGTAAAGTTTTTTCAAATGCAAACCCGTTTTCTTTAAGGAAAACAGGCTCTATTCACAAAAAAAAAATGTTTATGGAATCTTAAATATATTACACAGCCATGATAGTCTGCTGACCTGATTCTCTCCTATGACAGCCTTTAACCCCTTCGATGCGGATGACAAAGCCAGCTCGTCATGGGCGTTACCTGCGCTACGCGCATGACGAGCTGGCTTTGTCACGTAACGCGGGATTTTTAAAAATCCAGCGCACAGCGGGAAAACCCGCTAGCGCGCATGCGGTTAATCGCAGTGATTCACAAGTTGCACCCTAGATCATTAATATTCATGAGGTGGGTCAAGTTACAACCCATTACGATTAAAAATGTTATGAACCAAGCTATTAGTACATTCTTTGCTGGTCACAAAAATACTGGTTGTAATTTGTGACAAGTATATTGCAATTAGTTTTTTGTACTTCTTTTCCCATAATTGGTAGTTAAAACTGTTTTTCATCTACACAATCTGATTTATTTAACAAAATGTCATTCCAAATGGAGATTTTGAATGTAAAGTAGGCCTGGGTTGTAAATTCCGTTCCGCTCACGGAATTTGGGTAATTTTGCGTTCCGCGGAGAACGCAGAATTGCTAAAAATTCCACGATCTGTGGTTTCGCGTAATTTTTTGCTTGTTTGCGCTTTCAAAATGCGTGTTCGCGAAATATTTCTACCCGAGCATGCAAACCAGCGTTCGCGAACAGGAAAAAAAAATCGCGAATGGGTGGAACAAGCAATGCCGCATGTTTGAGGAACTTTTTCGTGCTCGCGGAGAGTTTTTTAACATTTCGCAGAGCTTTGCGTATCGCGACTACGCAAATTCCGCCCACCCCTAATTTAAAGCTTGTATATTCCCATTCCTTCGACTCCCCTCTGAAACGTCAGGCGGCACACCAAGACGGAGAGAGAGTAGTTTATTCAGAATGGTATGACAGCAAACAACCAGCTCTGCTCCGCCTGAGGCAGCAACCGCAGAGGCCTATACAAAATGATAGGCCCCTACAGAATGTGATGAGGGGCCCCTAAGAGTCCCATACTCAGAGGTATTTATTGCTCTTCTGCTGACTTAGGCCCCTCTGTAGGCTTGAGAGGCTCCTGTAGGGTTGATGTGCACCTGGAGCGTTGAGGGGCCCCTGAAGGGTTGAGGGGCACCTGGAGGATTGAGGGGCCTCTGAAGGGTTGAAGGGCTCCTGTAGGGTTGAGGGGCACCTGGAGGGTTGAGGGGCCCCTGAAGGGTTGAGGGGCACCTGGAGGGTTGAGGGGCCTCTGAAGGGTTGAAGGGCTCCTGTAGGGTTGAGGGGCACCTGGAGGGTTGAGGGGCCCCTGAAGGGATGAGGGGCACCTGGAGGGTTGAGGGGCCCCTGAAGGGTTGAGGGGCACCTGGAGGGTTGAGGGGCCTCTGAAGGGTTGATGTTTTCCTGGAGCGTTGAGGGGCCCCTGAAGGGTTGAGGGGCACCTGGAGCGTTGAGGGGCCCCTGAAGGGATGAGGGGCACCTGGAGGGTTGAGGGGCCCCTGAAGGGTTGAAGGGCTCCTGTAGGGTTGAGGGGCACCTGGAGGGTTGAGGGGCCTCTGAAGGGTTGAAGGGCTCCTGTAGGGTTGAGGGGCACCTGGAGGGTTGAGGGGCCCCTGAAGGGATGAGGGGCACCTGGAGGGTTGAGGGGCCCCTGAAGGGTTGAGGGGCACCTGGAGGGTTGAGGGGCCTCTGAAGGGTTGATGTTTTCCTGGAGCGTTGAGGGGCCCCTGAAGGGTTGAGGGGCACCTGGAGCGTTGAGGGGCCCCTGAAGGGTTGAGGGGCACCTGGAGGGTTGAGGGGCCTCTGAAGGGTTGAAGGGCTCCTGTAGGGTTGAGGGGCACCTGGAGGGTTGAGGGGCCCCTGAAGGGTTGAGGGGCACCTGGAGGGTTGAGGGCCCCTGAAGGGTTGAGGGGCACCTGGAGGGTTGAGGGGCCTCTGAAGGTTTGAGGGGCTCCTGTGGGTTGAGGGCCCCCTGTAGGGTTGAGGGGCCCCTGAAGTGTTGAGGGACACATGGAGGGTTGAGGGGCCCCTGAAGGGTTGAGGGACACATGGAGGGTTGAGGGGCACCTGAAGGGTTGAGGGGCTAATGGAGGGTTGAGGGGCCCCTGAAGGGTTGGGGGTCCTCAAGGGGTGCACAGACAAAACGTCCCCTTTCATCTCCCACCCCCTCCGTCTACATTGTTGTTTTCCTTTTGCAACATAATTTGTTGACTGCAGATACGTTCATTCTTCTGTCTTCAGGGACATGCATCATATACCCTTGTAATGCACTGAGGCGGACTCTACACAACCTTACCCAGTCATCTTTTTTTATAAAAAACTCTTAATAAATTATTGTTTTTAAAACAACAAATATAAAACCAATTGAGAAAACGTATTGTACGTTTCAAGCAAAGCACGGGAGGAAAAGCAGCAACTGGCGTGGCCTTTTCCTCAGGGCTCGCCTCCTTCATTTGGCTTCCGAAGAACCAGAAATCGTTGAGAGGCAGCCGGTTACTGGCAGAATTTGGGTTACATTGCACCATTTTGGCTCTGTCTTCGGATGCCCTCACCCAAGTGAGCAGGCTGGCTGGCATGTGCATGAGACGCTGAGCTATCTTTTTGGATATCAATTAATTTACTGTCTTGCAGTCCATGAAAACCTTTGAGGTGGTCAAAGAACGTGGGTTCCCTTCCCTTCCTTGGTACAAAACTCAGCCACAGGGTAAATTATGCAACAATGGCTGCTGAAATGGCTCGCTTATTTATTTATTTATTTATTTATTCAAAGTTTTATATAGCGCGAACAAGATCCTTACAGATATCAGAGCGCTTCACAATGACAGGGTAGGGGCAGTAGGAATGAACAGAGGTAATGGGAGCAGTATAATAGTCACTAACATGAAAGGAAAATAATAACATACATAAAACATATCAATATACAGTACGGTAAACAAGTAATATAAGACGGCACAAATCATTGGTCCCAATACAGAGGTGTTCAGGTACACCTTGGGTGTGTGGAAGGCTTATACCAGTGTTTTAGTATAGAGAGCGCACTGAGTGAGGGCATCGGGAGGGTGAATCAGTGACCCAGCGTGTATCATATATTGGTCGGTAGTAAGAAAGTAGCGTAGTAGTGTCTCCATCAAGTAGAGGTATAGTGCCAAAGGACAAGGTGAGCATTGATACAAGGCAATGCAGAGTCTCTGATCCGGCACCTATAAGGTTCAGGAGATCTTGGCCCGAAGGATTGTTTTCACCTCTTTCTTGGAGAGTGCAGTGGAGGAGATACGCCTGGTTTCAGGAGGGAGCGCATTCCAGATCCTGGGTGCCATTCCTGAGAATCCCCCTTTTCTGAATCGTTTTTGGCCACTATAGGTGTGGCAGGGTATACTCAGACATGAGTCCCTTGCTCACTGCTCCATCAGGATTCAAGCAAGCCGGGCCGACGAGGCTGAAATGCCAGAAACCGGTCCCCGGTAGCTTGTCTCCTTTCTGGTGAAGAATTGGCTTGGTAGTTTGGTCTGCCCTGTTCCCATGATGCACTGGGCCAGGGACAGACTAATTTGCATATAGCCAGGTTCTGAGCTGGGATGGGGCAGTGAGCTAAATAACGGTGATGGATCAAGCCCTGATCTTTGGACTGGGTAAGAGTGGTCTGCTTAATTCAGACACTCTGTTCATCACCACCCCCTTTTCTGAATCGTTTTTGGCCACTATAGGTGTGGCAGGGTATACTCAGACATGAGTCCCTTGCTCACTGCTCCATCAGGATTCAAGCAAGCCGGGCCGACGAGGCTGAAATGCCAGAAACCGGTCCCCGGTAGCTTGTCTCCTTTCTGGTGAAGAATTGGCTTGGTAGTTTGGTCTGCCCTGTTCCCATGATGCACTGGGCCAGGGACAGACTAATTTGCATATAGCCAGGTTCTGAGCTGGGATGGGGCAGTGAGCTAAATAACGGTGATGGATCAAGCCCTGATCTTTGGACTGGGTAAGAGTGGTCTGCTTAATTCAGACACTCTGTTCATCACCACCCCCTTTTCTGAATCGTTTTTGGCCACTATAGGTGTGGCAGGGTATACTCAGACATGAGTCCCTTGCTCACTGCTCCATCAGGATTCAAGCAAGCCGGGCCGACGAGGCTGAAATGCCAGAAACCGGTCCCCGGTAGCTTGTCTCCTTTCTGGTGAAGAATTGGCTTGGTAGTTTGGTCTGCCCTGTTCCCATGATGCACTGGGCCAGGGACAGACTAATTTGCATATAGCCAGGTTCTGAGCTGGGATGGGGCAGTGAGCTAAATAACGGTGATGGATCAAGCCCTGATCTTTGGACTGGGTAAGAGTGGTCTGCTTAATTCAGACACTCTGTTCATCACCACCCCCTTTTCTGAATCGTTTTTGGCCACTATAGGTGTGGCAGGGTATACTCAGACATGAGTCCCTTGTTCACTGCTCCATCAGGATTCAAGCAAGCCGGGCCGACGAGGCTGAAATGCCAGAAACCGGTCCCCGGTAGCTTGTCTCCTTTCTGGTGAAGAATTGGCTTGGTAGTTTGGTCTGCCCTGTTCCCATGATGCACTGGGCCAGGGACAGACTAATTTGCATATAGCCAGGTTCTGAGCTGGGATGGGGCAGTGAGCTAAATAACGGTGATGGATCAAGCCCTGATCTTTGGACTGGGTAAGAGTGGTCTGCTTAATTCAGACACTCTGTTCATCACCACCCCCTTTTCTGAATCATTCCTGAGAAGGAGCGCTTGTAAGTTTTCTCTTTCCTGAATCTACGGGGTTTCAGGAGTAGATTTTTTGAGCTTCTATTGGATCTCGAACCTCCTGATATGGACAACTTTTGAGCGAGGTAGATGGGTGCATTGTGGTGCACGGCCGCGTGTGTCATAACTGCAATTTTTAGTTGTATTCTGGCTTCAAAAGGCAGCCATTTTAGGGACTTTAAATCTGGGGAAATATGCGAATGTTTTCTTGAGCCAGTAATGAGTCTTGCGGCAGCGTTCAGGGAGGCTCTTAAGGGTGCTGTTGTGGATAGCGGGAGTCCGCTGAGGGTCACAATTCCGTAGTCGATTCGAGGGATAACTAACGCTTGTACAGCAGTTTGGAAGTCTTCAGTAGGGAGGAAGGGTTTGATTTTCCTCAGTGTGTTGATTTGGAAATTAGCTGCTTTTGTGGCTTTGCTGACGTGTTGCTGCATGTTGAGCTTGGCGTCCAGTGTGATGCCTAGGGATTTCGCTGAGTCCACGATGGTGGGTTGGACATTGAGTGCTGTTAGGTTGTTGAGCCATGTTTGGGTGGTGGAAATTTTCGCCGGGGGTGAGATGAGAAGGAACTCAGTTTTCAGAGCATTTAGTTTGAGGTGATTATCGGCCAGCCAAGATTGAGTGTTAATAAGCGTGGAATTCAGATGTTTGATATCTTCCGGAGATTGAAGCTTTAGGTACAGTTGTGTGTCGTCGGCGTACATATGGAATTGGACATTAGAAGCTTGGAGCAAGGTGGCGAGCGGTTCCATGACGAGGTTGAACAATGTGGGGGAGAGGGAGGATCCTTGTGGAACACCTAGATCTGCAGGCACAGGTGAAGATAGCACATTATCGATCTTGAACTTCTGAGACCGGTTGTGTAGGAAGGACGAAAACCATTTGAGAACCGTTCCCGATAGCCCCATTCGAGTACTTAGCAGCTCCAGCAGGTTCTCATGTTTGACCGTGTCAAATGCTGACGAGAGGTCAAGAAGGATGAGGAGACAGGACTCATTGCGATCAAGAATTTGGAGGGCGTCATCAATTATGTGTGTTATAGCTGTTTCCGTGTTATGTTTCGCTCGGAAGCCTGATTGATGAGAGTTGAGGAGGTCAAATTGGTCAATGTGTCTTGTTAGTTGGAGTTGGACACATTTCTCCAGCAGTTTGGCCAGGGTGGGGATATTGGTGATGGGCCGGTAATTGTTTAGGTCAGACGGATCAGCTGTAGGTTTCTTGAGTATAGGCGTGACTTGCCCCACCTTAAGGGAGTCTGGAATGAGGCCTTGTTGTAGGGAGCTGTTGATGATTTTGGTCCAGAGAGGGAGGAGCAAGGGGATGAAGTCTTTTACAGCATTAGCAGGTAGGGGGTCTATGAGGTGATTAGAGGGCTTCAAGGTGCAGAGCAGTTTGTGTATTGTTTCTTCCGAGTAGGTATCGAAGTACTGCCAGGAAGCCATGTTTTTAGGTTGAGTGTTAGCCATTCTTGTGTGGTTGGGGAATCGGCTTACATCCATGATGAGGTCATTTCTTATGTTGTCAGTCTTTAGCTTAAAGAAAGCAGAGAAGTCTTCACAGTGTGGGGTGTCGCTTGTTGTGCTATTTGATTGTAAGGGTTGTGCCTTTGTTTGGGTTTTGATTAGTTCGAAGAGTTTTCTTGGCCTGTTTTTTGCTTGGTCCAATTGGCGGCTGAAGAAGTCCAACTTTGTGTGCTTTATTTTCCTGAAGTAGGCAATTTCTCTTGTTTTTAAGCCTTTTGAGGTGCAGTGCTGAGGGGTCCGCTCTCCAGGTGCGCTCTGCCATTCGCATCGAACGCCTGTCGTCATTGAGTCTGTCGTCATACCAGGGGTTAGAAGTTTTGGTGGAGACTCTCTTCAGTTGCAGTGGGGCGACTTCATTGACTAATGTATTCATAGATTCAAGGTAGTGGTCAGTCAGTGATTGAACATCCGAGGCACCTGTAGGGGGAAGGAGGAGATTGCCGATGTGGGGAGGCAGAGTAGAGGGGTTGAGATTCTTCATGTCCCTTTTCCAGGTTTTGGATTTGGTGGGTTGAGCCGGGTTAGGTTTAACTTTTTCATTGATAAAGAAGGTGATAATGTGGTGATCTGACCAGTCGCAGGGTAGAATCGTCTCCAGTTGTGTAGAATTCTCTTTGGCAATGATGAGATCAAGTATCGCGCCTTTGTCGTGTGTTGGTCTATCGCATATTTGGGTGAGGTCAAGTGCATTAAGGAAAGTTGAGACTCGCTTGTCCCCTCTACCCCTTTCCCCTGCTTCTTACTCTCCAATACTGCCTTTTCCCAGCTGATCTTAACTTATCTGCATGGTCACGTTTTCTGGGTCCCATGTAACATCAACGGAAACGCATCCTAAAACTCTCAAAACGTCAAGAACTTCTCTCTCCTTGCGATGTCACGAGTTAACGGAGTAGAGTCTGACTCACCAAAAATCCACCCAGACCCTGACGCAGCAGGCGGGCTTTGGCTGGCGAGACCGAGCCGTGTGCCACTATCCTGGCAGCTTTGGGCACACGTGAGCCAACATTAGGAGCACCTACAGGGAGGGTATTCATGGAAAAAGGCACAATATTATCTGCTCTCCCATCATTCAACTGGAAGGAGAAAGATCCCACTGAGAATGTGAAGCATTCAAAGATGGTGACGCGTTTGGCCATGAGCGCACAGCTTGTCACATCCCTGTTATTATCGGCACTAACAGAATCCCTAAAACTGTCCTCTCGCCTAAACATCCTGCTCAATACTCCTCTATCCACCTACCTCTCCCCATCATCGAGGCTCCCCGAGCTCTCTCTTGCATGCTCCTAAACTGCAGATCAGCAGTACAACACGCCACTGACATTGCTGAAGCTTTACTCGCTGAAGAAATTGACACAGAATCCTGGTTCAATGTCTACTCCACCCCCATTCTTTACATTCTCACCCCTCCAGGGTACAACATCATCAGACAGGCCGATCAAAACTGGGGGGGGGACTATCTATCATTCACAAAGCTGAAATACAGATTACCAAACTCATACCTGCAGAATACCTATCGTTTGAATACCTGGGTGTCGAACTCACTGCCAAGGGCACCTCACCTATCAAATTCCACACCATCTACCATCCTCCTGGAGAGCGTACCCTTTTCCCCGAAGAACTAACAGATCTAATAACATGGTTCTCCTTGACAGACACTAAAGACGTGTTCCTGGGTGACCTCAATATCCACTGGAATGACCCAGAAGACTCCACTGTCTTGAATCTATCCAACCTACTGGAAATATATAACCTCAAGCATCTCTGCAATAATCCAACTCACATCAAAGGTGCAGCACTGGATGTTATCATTACCAACAATGAACTGGTCTCTCTGAGAGCGATTTCTCCCATTGACTGGTCCGACCACCACCTCATTCTGTTCAAGATTGATGCACTTGTCAGCCACCAACCTATGCGTGAAGACAGACCTTAACACTGGACCAGAAACATCAAAGAAGTCCCTTTACCCGAACTTGAAACCAAGATTCATCCCCGTCTTCAACTCCAACCCTCATCATGGACGGACGATGACCTCACCTCCCACTTTAGCTCAAAAATGACAGAGGTTTTAGACCAAGTAGCTCCACTTAAACTCAAACAACTGAGGCAAACCAAATCTAATGCCTGGTTTAACGTGGACCTGAATGAGGAAAGGCGCCAACTCAGACAAACGGAAAGGTCTTGGAGACTAAACCCCTCGACCTTACACCTAGCGCAACTTAGATCTGCTCGACGGTCATACAAAAAACACATTTTCAGTGAAAATACATTTTTTTTCCACAGCCAACTAGTTCTGGCGAAAAACAGACCGAGAGAACTCTTCAACATGGTCAAAAGCCAAACAAACTGCACTCCCCCTCAAGAAATCGAAGCCACCAATGAGCGATGTGAAGAAATTGCCACCTTCTTCACTAATAAAGTCTCTAAAATTGATGACTCCTTCAAACAAACCGCTAACCCTCCTTCCCTCTTAACCTGCCCCCTTTTAACTACCCTTGACCATTCAGAAACAGTTCTTAACAAGGACAATCAGGCCTGCCTCCAGCTAAAGAACAATGCGCATTGGTCCGACTTTGAGCTAATGTCGGAAAACGAGGTCTTCAATATAATTTCCAATCTAAAACTTTCCTCCCACACCATGGACCCCCTCCCATCAACCATTATAGAAGAACTCAACCACACCATCGCCCCTTTCTGGAGAAAAATCATCAATGCCTCTCTCACCTCAGGCTGTGTCCCAGACTCCCTTTAACTTGGACAAACCACACCCATTCTGAAGAAACCAGGGGACGACCCTAAGGATCTTAACAACCTCAGACCTATCTCCAACCTCCGATTCCTTGCAAAAACACTGGAGAAATGTGTTCTTCTCCAATGCAATAACCACATTGATGAGTTCAACCTCCTCAACGCCCCCTTTGACCCTGCCAGCAGGTAGGTCGACCGCCCCACTAGTGCTGTTGCCGCTGCATGCTGCCTGAGTAAGTCCTTCTGTGCCCCTGCTCACAGTTGTCTGCCTTCGTTTTCAATGCCCTTATGCCCCCTCGCCCCCGTTTTTGCATTTCTGTGCCCCCTGCTCACAATTGTCTGCCTTTGTTTTCTGCGCCCTGTTGCCCGCTCTCCCCCGTTTTTGCATTCTGTACCCCCTGCTCACAGTTGTCTGCCTTTGTTTTTCTGTGCCCTTGTACCCCCACTCCCCCGTTTTTGCATTTCTGTGCCCCCTGTTTCCGCTTGTCTCCCATTGGTGAGCCTCTCTGCCCCCCTCCTCCGTTTTCCCTCCGTGCCACCTTCCCGCCGCTGCGTCCCTGCGCCCCCGCCCCCGCTGTGTCATTTGCCACCCCACTCTCGCCTCCCAGCTGCTCCTCCCTCCCACAGCCCCTCATATGGAGGCCACGCAGCGACCGCACGTAGCGGGAGCGCCGCTGGCGCGCCTACGGCGTGCCTAAGGCAAGCTCGTCTGCACCCATCCGTACCTGGACCACGCCCAGCGCCAGAACCCCTGGCCCCGCCGCACCCAGAGTACCCGACTGAGATACGACTCCGCCTCCCTCAACGCACTCAACACCGGACGACCACCTGCCTGCTACCAAGCCACCCAGAAGGGAACCCACGGATCCTTCACCTCCCAAGCCTGCAAATTCACCTGCTTTCGAACCTGCCCCCCGCCCACCAAACACAGCAGCAACAACAACAACCACCTCAAGTGCATTCTCCTCAACACCCGCTCCGTCCACAAACACGCCGTCGAACTATGGGACCTGTTGGACCTGGCCCTTTTGGCAGGTTCACCCCGAGACTTTTTGCTTTTTCCTAGCCTGTTTCTGGAACCTGGGTTGGTGATTTTAGCCCTCTGCGCACTTTTTCACTGTGGTACAGTGTAAAGTGCGTGTGCTCTCTGTGTATGTATGGTGAGTGACCTGCCCTCCCATAGGAATGAATGGGGAATATGTATGCCCATGGTAGTTCCTGATGTGTGGGGAGTGCAGGGTCGAGTTTGATATGTGTGAACTCGTGAGATTGAATGCTGCGTAATGGTGTATGCGGCATGATTGTGTCTAGTCTAGAAGCGCCACTTTTAGAAGTTGGCATATTTGTGTAGTGAGTCTGCTGGCATGTGATTGGCTGGTGAGCCTGGCCCAGGAGTGCCTGGGCCTGTTTGTGGATTGACTGTCTGGTTTGAGTGTGACAGGGGCTGCAGAGCCCCCAGATGAATGTCTGAGTCAGCCCATGGATGAAAGGCAGCATCTGCTGCCAGGAAAGGGGGAGGAGATTAGCACCTGATAGTGCCCGCCTGCCACAATGCTGGCTCCCCCCCCCGCTGGGCGACTGTCACCTCTGTCCCTGATACTGAAGGGACTTCCCTCTAAACCAGTCTAGCTGGTTCTCACACTGAGACTTCAAAGACTTCAAAGACGTTTCTGTGTATAAGAAGGGGCTGTGTCCCCTTCCAAAATGTTCTTGTTTCTGACTTGAATCTACCAGGGGCGGGCGCTGCCCAGCCCCTGGATGCCTGGAGGACTTCTGGGGGACCCCTCTGCCTTGCCTGGGCTGATGGGGGGACTTGGCTTTGCCTTGGATTCCTGCTGTTCTCCTGGACTCTGGAGACCCTTTTGCTGGGTCCCCTTTGCTTCACCTTCCTAAAGGACTTTATGGAGGACTTTTGGGGGACTGGCGCCTGAGGAGCGCTTGGATTGTGCTCTTTGCTGGACTGGTGACCTTTTGGTTGCCTTTTAGCGCTAGGGGCGCTTTATTTTCCTGTTGTAGCGCTTGACTTGCTATTCTAGGCTTTGGAGCGCTTTATTGCCCACAAGCGCTTGAGAGCGCTTTATGTGTGCTTACAGCGCTAGGAGCGCTGTACCTTGCCCACGCGCTTAATAGCGCTTTTATTTTTATATTTATTTATCTTGAGGGAGCCCACCCCTCGGATAATGACTCCCCGCCTGCCTGCCTAAGCGGGGCCGCTGCGCTGCCCGCAGCGACCCGGAAGTGGTTGGCCGGCCGGCCAATTGCAGCGCGGCCGGCCGGAAGTCCCGCCCCTGAGGCCGCGGCACAAAGGAAGAAGGCGCCCGAGAGATGGCGGCCGGTGCCGCCGGTGCGGGGCTCCCATTGCTGTGGGAGAGCCCCGCAGGCACCAGCCAGCCATGAGGAGAGAGCGGAGGGGGCGCGGGGCACATTGTCGGTGCCCGCCCCCACCGCCAGTGAAGCCGCCGCGGAGAGAAGAGAGCCCGGTCTGGCTGGTGGAGCCTGCACGGCCGAGAGAAGGAGTGTGGCCGGATGCTGGGGCTCCCGTGTGCAGAGGGAGCCCCGAGTGAGGAAGCTGAGCGGCCGAGGGAGGAGACGCGCTGCTCCCCCCGCCGGAAGAAGCCCAGTGAAGACGCCGCCTCACAGCAGGTATCCGGTGAGTGCGGGCGTCTCGGGCGGGGGTCTCCAATGGAAATGTAGAGCGGTCCCGCCTGGCAGCGGGCCGCTTCCCGTGTAGGGGCGCATTTTCGCAATTTAGAGCCCAGAGAGGCTCATGGGCATAGTTGGAGCAGCAGGGCGGCCCCGGTTGGCAGCGGGTCGCCCCCAACGTGAAGTAGAGCCCAGAGAGGCTCTGAGGGGGCATGTCTTGAGAGCCCACGAGGGTCTCAGGGCCCAGATTGTGTTTAGAGCCACGGAGGCTCTAGGGGGCAGTTGGAATTACGAGCCCAGCGAGGCTCGGGGGGCCATTGGCTGCAGAGCCTGTGTGGCTCCACCATTGGTGGCGCAATTCGCCAGAGGGGCTGCTGAAGGCCCTGCCACAGTTTTTCCTGATTCTCCAGCTGCCCAGCAATTAGTGGCCAGCTGCACCGTTTAGGCGCAAGATGGAGAGTGAGTCCCTGAGAGGGACAGAGATGGCACAGTGGTGCCCGGCCAGTCACAGCTGCGCAGCACTTAGTGCCAGCTGCAGCGTTTAGGCCCTTGTGAGTGTTCCCAGGTGCCCAGCAAGTAGTGGGCACCTGCATCGTTTAGGCCCCTGACATTGAGACTCAGGGCATCCTAGCCCCAACAAGGCTAGTTGGCCTAGGGACTGCCACAGGTGGTGGCTTATGTAAGGTTGTGCGCAACTGTATGGTTTTTATTCCTGCACCTCTGAATGTTTTTAGACATCATGTGACTTTTGCGCTATTGTCTTGTTCTGGTACCTCTGAATGTATTTTACTGCATCATGTGCTTGGTTCTTAACACCGCTGAATGTGTAGGTTTATACATTATGTGTTTCCCTTTACTACTCCTCTGAATGTATATTTATGCATCATGGGTAATGTGTTCTTTCTTAGACCCCTAAATGCTGTGTGATACTTAGGTGGTTGTTCTTTTTAGTACAGGTGGTCCTAGTGAGGCCCTGGTCCCCTGTGTGACATTCTCCTAAGGTGTTTAGGATTGCGTAGGTGGTACTTACCTGTCCCCAGTAGTTACTGGTTGTGATCTTTGAATATTGTTTTATGTTACACTTTATCTTTATCCTAGAAGTGCTATTTCTGATTCTGACAGGCGCCCATGTGGCCCTGTCCTGTGTAAATAATCCCTTATGAATGTTGCCCGTGCCAGTTGGCACAATGTACATGTGTGATTTTTATCTGAGGTGTTTTTACAATACAAAAGTTATTTTAATATAACCTTGTGTGGAGTCCCTTTTGTGGTGTGCCTAGGATGTTGTTGCTGTTGTGTGCTGGCGCAAATGCTTAACACATTGCCTCCGAGTTTAGCCTCACTGCTCGTGCCAAGCTACTAAGGGGGTGAGCAGGGGTTATCTTGGCGTGTGGCTTCCTTGCCCTGACTAGAATGGTGGTTTCTGCCTGGCTTTGGCGTCAGCCTTAGCCTACCAGAAATAGCCAGTTCTAACATTGTTGGTCAGCGGTGCGGATTTGGACTTGCGTTTGCGCAGTGCCACAGCGACAACTGGCTACATTACAAAGCTCTGCATTTTTCAGATAGTCACATGTTTGGGATTATTGTTTTTGATTTTGTTTTTCCTCAAGAATGTCATTTTCAGATGGTGTTCCTGCGCTTTATGTTTAGTGGCAGATGAGAGAAAATGACAGGGCGGGACGCCAGTAGAGAGGGGAGGTTCTCATAGATTAGGAATCCCTTGCTGGGTCCAGTGCCCAATCCCTATTCCTGTCCCTGTGTGGGTAGATGGAAGAGATAGAGTGTGGAGGAGAAGTAACTTGCTTGGGAGGGTGGTTATCCCCTGAGTGTAGTGTGTGTGTGTCTGGATTCCCCAGTATGGTAGGATCCAGTGGTGTGTGGAAAAGTAAATTTTGCCATGTTGTATGTGCCTACGTGTTCCCCATCTTATGTTATATGTGCATGATCGATATGCATGTATTCCCCTATGATCGATTAAAGACGCAATTATAGTTGTGTCCATCTCTAGTATGTCAGTTTCCAGTCCTCGTGAAAACAACGAGTATTAGGCCTATGTAAACCTATGTTGCCACATTTTACAGTGTGCACGTTAATTCATTGAATTGTCCCCGTTTCTAGGCCTCGAAAGGGCCCGGACTCAGATTCAGCTCCTGTCTCCTGAACCCTCTCCGAGGAGCGATACAGCCCCCACCTGCATCCCTTACCCTTCGCTTACTTCTTGCCTCACAGTGCCCGGCCCGGCCTGGCTCTGCCTCCCAGTCTGCCAAGAGTATGTTATGCTTCTAGTTATCAGTCCAGCCCTCCTTCTCTGCATTCCTAAGCTACTGAATCGCATCAATAGTTTCCGCCATGGTCTAGCCTTTTTGTCTCCATGTAAGAGAAATACTGTATTAATGTTCATAGAATATTCCTAGCACACGCAATACATGTAGAATTATGCACGCACCAGTCTTAATGTCTAGTAGCCTTTGCCCTGATAACTTTTGGTTTCTATCAATATGTACTCCAAACACCAGATACTAGATATGCCTTAGGTACATGTCGCTCTGACACTCCAGACTTTAGTCTCCTCTTCTAGCGCAGAAGTCATAGCCCCCAGTTCTCCCTGGTAACACGTCATTGCCCGTTTGCACGCACCACTAGGTTAGAGGTCCCAGCTGCTCAGGTAGCCCCCTCCATGTTTCCGCCCCGTTTATGACACTTCTGTTACGTTTACATCACATGTCTATGTATACGCCCTGTACACGCCTTCTTGTTACATCATTTTGCCCTTATCTTTCGCGACTGTTACGAGTCACGCCTACTGCTACGCCTACTGTATTGAATGTAATGCATTTGTTTTGATATATATACTGTGCACCCATGTTGAAAGTTACCTTCCCTTATCCCCCATTATTCCCAGATCCTGTCCCCGGCAGCTGCCTTCATTCCCTTCCCGTACAGGCTGTCCTGTTCCTGTCCTTTATGCTTGATTAAAGCCTGTCGACTCAAGATACCTCGAATCCTGACTCTTATTTATTGAGCTACCTGTTTTATTGATTGTATTGAAAAATAGTACCGGTAATTAATTATTTATTTACCACATAATGGCGCCCGAATAGGGACTTGCCCTTTCCCCACGCGCCGGAGAAGCCACGCAGGCCCCCTGATCCTCTGCAGCCGTGACGGAACCATACCGTGCACGTGCAGATATTTCTGCTTCAAGTATCCCTCAGGCCCACGGAGGAGACGGAGGTTGCGGTCCAGCATCCAGACGAGGCGGTGAGGAACGCAGCGAGTCCCGACCAGAGCCCAAGCCGAGAGTCCAAGGTCCGAGGTATCCGGAGGCCCACCTGTAACTGAAGTCCGAAGTTCGTAGTCCGTCGTCGTAGCAGTCCAGTCCAGTCCGAGGCCTTCCGTTCTTGCTGCCCGGTGAGTACCGTTGCTGGGGTAGTATCTAGACAGGGTCAATTAATTTGTCTCTGGTCCGTGGGTTTGGGTACACAGATCCAACACGAAGTGTTCACCTAGGTGGATGCGGGTCCTGACGTGTCTCTTTATGGGACCGGTAAGTTTTCGTACTGTTTTAGCAGTGTATCTAGTCATTCTAGTAAGTTCTGTTCTCGAGAGATTTATGTGTTCTGTTCCCAGTATACCAGGTAATATTCTGTCCGAACTATTATTCTAGATATTGTTTAATGTGTTTTCAATGTCGTGGTATGAGTGATTTGTTTTTCCAGTCATTATTGTGTTTATCGTGTATTGTATTGTTTTCAGATTCAAGTTTAGAATGCCTCTATTCTCCAAGTTACGTCAGTTGAAAACCAGAAAAGGGTTATTAGAGGAAGCAGTTCCTGTCCCGCCTAGGGACAGTCCAGGTCATTTTATGTATCATAAGCATGGCTTAAGTGCCATATTATATCTAGACTTATGGGTGGATTACACCAAGGAATTAGAAGAGAAATATAGATGGCCCGTATCAGGTACGTGGGATGCCGAGTGCATCATGCGAGTAGAAGAAGCATTATGGAAAAAGAAAGCCAGACAGTCCCAGAAAGATGCCATCGAGTTATGGCGCAAAGAATCTCATAGAAGAACCGAAAAAGAAATCAGAAAGACAGAATTAAGTAGGGAATCCTCAGAAAAAGCCCAAGAAAGGGAATTAATCGAAGTAGGTGAACGAGTTAAAGCCGAACAGTCAGACAGACAGAGAAATGCCCTTATTAAGGGTATGTATCCTCTTCTTGCCGAGGGCTTGCCAAAAGCAACCCCGGAAGCACCATGTAATTTTCCGCCACCATTGGTTCCGATTAAGCTACGTCACAAACCGACCGCAGCTGATATTTTTCTCTCGTCCTATTTGGACGACACCGTCCCAGAATATGCCAATCCTGTTCCGCCTGCTCCTGTAAATAATATAATTCCTGTTCCTCCAGCCACCGGGGCACCCGTTGCAGCACCTGTTACGGTACCCCCGGTTCAGCCTACAGTACATGTACCAGCTACATCAGTCACTCTCCCAGCACGTACAGTACCCGTTAACGATTCTAGTCTAGGGGCCACGGGGGGAAGTCCTCCTGGAACCCCGCCTCAACATAGACGTCTAACGTTACTCGAGCTACATGCACGAGCGTTACAGCGTTCGCCCAAACTTCAGTCAGTTGCAGATATCAAGCGAGCCCTTACCGAATGCCGTTATGATCCAGTCCCAGGCGATGATGATATGGTCCTGTATTCATTGCGTGTAAGACGGGTGACCGAATATTTGGACACCCTGCCGAATATGAAAGGATATCTAGACAGAATATATCGTTTCATCCGTGCAGGAGCAGATCCAGGAAGTATTGGCGATGCCATGGTTCAAAGAAAAGTCGAGATCCAGCTTATGCTTTTAAAGTTTTTAATTAATTGTTTAATAAGAGAACAAGATTATCCGGATAAAGATCCAGAAGAAATGAAAGTCCTGACCAGATGGAGTGACCATATAGCCGAGGGAAGACACAAGACCCAGAATTGTATAGAGAGTATGTACAAGAAAATCCGTAGGGAAATAATAAAGTTACACGAGAAACGAGAAGCAGCACGAGTAACCGAGAAAGAAGACGACTCTCCTACCGAAGAGGTAGACGACGAGAATCCCTCCAGGATAGCGTATGTAGGTAGAACTAGACTTCCCGACCGACAGTCACGCCTAGATCACAAGAAAGGTTTCCCTCCTCCAGCACCAGAACAAGGTTCTCTTGAACAAGTATTCCAAGCTACCGATCACATTCTGAAATCACGAATCGGTTATAGTGAACTTAGTACCATGCATGAACAAGAACTAGCCCGATCAGCAGTCCGATGGACTACTGATTCTACCACTTTTCCAGATGAAATAGTGGCACAAATGTTTCTGAAACTGCCCCCAGCCGAGCAGAGACTGGTGGGTATGTATATGATCCAGCACCTCATTATACTGTATGAGGGACAGCATTCTGATCCAGGTCCGTTACATGATGTTTTGAACGAGTTACTCCAGTATAGATGGAGAGGTTTAGGTACTGATTTAATTAGTGTCATCCTAGAACAGCGCCACAAATATCGAACGTTTTTGAATCCGCATTTTGTTCGTGTCTCACCCCCAGAAAGTAAATAATTTTACATAGATAGACAGCATCCGTTACGAGAAGTACACCCAGTTAGGACAGCGGGTGGTGATCTAGAACGAGTATTTGTTTACACCCCTATCGCAAGGATGGAACTCTTAGAGATGAAAAAGTTAATTCCCTGTCACGACAAAGATCCAGCAGGGTTCCATCGAGAATTAAAAGACATGCTCCGTATGGGAGAATACACGTATCCTGATATCATTAAAATGTTAAAGGTCCTGTTGCCCGCAGGGGTATATGAAAAACTCAAGGAAAAAGAATGGGAGGTGGGAGAGAAAAAGATAGATTGGACAGCTCTAGAAGCTGAAGACACTTCCCGAGTACCAGGTACCGGTCTTGGGGGTAAAGTTAAAGAATTGCCCGAGTTATTGATACAAGTTTTGCCCAGGTTACTAGCCACGAAAAAGGAAGATTGGGATGCTATCTCAGCTTGTAAACAGAAACAGGATGAAGACACTAGTGATTTTTATTCTAGATTTGAAAAATGTTTTATTATTAACAGTGGTCTGAAAACAAGTAGTGAATCGTACCCTCATCTTTTTGTTACCAAACTAGTCGAGAATTCAAGTCCACAAGTTAAAAATCGAGTCCTGAAAGTCGAAAGTAGTTGGCAAGCTAATACCCCGTCACAAATGTTACAAATGCTCCAGTATCACCAGAACAGAATCAGGGAAGAGCAAGAACACGAAAGGAGACGTATGAAAGACACGAAAATGAAAGTATTAGTTGCACAATCTATTCCACAAGACAGTCAGAAGAGGGGTCCGAATCAAGCCAGTCATCCTGCAGCTCCCGTTAAAGGGACTTGCAATTACTGTAAACAGCCAGGTCATTTTATAAACGAGTGTGCAGTTCTGAAACACAACATAGCTACTGGTAAAACTAAAGAAAGACCACGTCCGCCTAGACAAGAACAAGTTTCACAGACTTCTCAGCCACCCCAGAATGCACAACAGACAGTTCCAGCATCGCAGCCTATCGCTGCAACACAGCATGTTACACAGCAAATGTACCAGTATGCACAGTCCGAGTATCCAGATTATCAGCCGTATTCATGAAACAGCCTAGAGAGGGAGGTAGGCTTGCCTCTCATCGAGATACCTGTAGATCAAGAGGGTCCCTATGTACACAGTCAAGTATTAGGGAAAGACAGAAAGTTTCTGATTGATACAGGGGCAAGTAGGACTACTATCAGTCATGACGAGGTTCCAGGGGCTCCGCTCTCAGGCTCTAAAAATGTTTCCCTTGGATTTTCAGGAAAGCCTATTGTTAATGAAATTTCGAAACCCGTTACTCTAGAAGTTGGTCCATTGTCCCGAACTACTGATTTGTTACTCACGAAATCATGCCCAGAAAATTTGTTAGCCATTAAGACACTAAAAGAATTAGGTGCAGTAATTTGCTGCTCCCCAGAAGGGGTCCGATTGTTTTTGAGAGACTTTAAAGGTCATTATGTATTACGTGATTTTGATCCAAGATTACTGAATGTACCACAGCATTTATGGGCGCAAGGTCCAACTGATGTAGGTTGTATGCATATCACACCCCATCGTGTGACTCTAAAACAAGGTATAGTTTTGCCACGAATCAGACAGTACAGATTGCCACCTGAGGCTGTAGCAGCCTTATCCAAAATTATTGACGAGCTTATTGCTCAAGGAGTGGTTGTAGAAACTGACTCCAATGTATGTAATTCTCCTATCATTCCAGTCCTGAAACGTACTGATCCAAATGCACCTCCAGTATATCGATTAGTGATTGACCTTCGAGAACTTAATAAATGTATCATACCCCAGTACCCAGTAGTCCCAGATATTTCTTCCCTCTTGACAGCCATTGATTCTGAAGCTACGTTTTTCACAGTTATCGATCTCAAGAACGCATTTTTCAGTGTCCCCATTCATCCAGATAGCCAGTACCTTTTCGGTTTTTGTTTAAATGGAAGGAGCTATAAATTCACACGAGCTCCTCAAGGTTTCACAGAAAGTCCTAGTATTTACAGTCAAGCACTTAAGAGACAACTAGACAATATTCACATGCCAACTGACACTGCCCTGCTCCAGTATGTCGATGATCTACTGATCACAGCCCGTTCTGAACGTGACTGCGAGCGTGCGTCACTTACGGTTCTGTATTTTCTGGCTGAGCAGGGGCACAAGGTGTCCCCTTCCAAATTACAATTCTGTGTCCAGCAAGTGGTATACTTAGGACACTTACTGTCCAAGTGGGGTAGGCAGTTGACACCAGACCGTATCCAGTTAATAGCACATCTTCCACAGCCCAAGACACAGAAGGAGGTACGAGCTTTTATCGGCCTTACTTCTTACTGCAGACAATGGATTCCTCAGTATGCATTTCTAGCCAAGCCACTGATACAGTTAACGACACAGGAGGCAGCCGTATCGACTGTCCTCCCTTGGACCCAGGAACATACACTTGTATTCAATGAATTAAAGAAAGCCTTATGTCAAGCACCTGTTCTAGCGACACCAAACTACAGTAAGCCTTTTACACTTTTTGTCACAGAACGTGATGGTACTGCATTATCTGTTCTCACACAAGATCAAGCAGGACAATACAAGCCCTGTGCTTATTTTTCGAGCACATTAGATCCAGTAGCCCAGGCTCTGCCTGCGTGCCTCAAGTCAGTTGCAGCCACAGCACTAGCTATCAGACAAAGTGATTCCATAGTATTAGGACACTCCCTGACAGTACAAGTTCCACACTCTGTGGAAGTTCTTTTAAACCGAACCCAGACTCAGCACTTGACAATTGCACGTTTAACAGGTTATGAACTGACACTGTTTCAGCCACACATAGAAATCAGACGCTGCAACGTTCTAAATCCAGCTACACTGTTACCGTCAGTTACTTCAAATCCTGCCACACATGACTGTGTGGAAGTTGTTAACACTATGACTAAGCCAAGACAAGATCTGACAGACATTGCATTACCTGATCCCGACCTGACACTTTATGTGGATGGTTCATGTATGAGAACAAGTACAGGAGAACTAGTAGCCGCGTATGCAGTGACTACAGAAACTGAAGTTATAGAAACACATCGTATTGACACCCTGTCTGCTCAAGCAGCAGAGCTCGTCGCTCTGACCCAAGCCTGCATACGAGCCAAGAACTTGAAAGTAAATATATATACAGATTCACGATACGCATTCGGAGTCGTACACGACTTTGGAGTGCTCTGGCAGGAGAGAGGTTTCATGACTTCTCATGGAACCAAGATTCAGCATGGTCTCCTCATTCAAGCTCTGTTAGATGCAATACATTTACCGACAGCTATCGCTATCATGAAGTGCAAGGCACATACGAAAGTCACTGACATCATTTCCCAAGGTAACGATCTAGCAGATCGAACAGCCAAGCTTACAGCCCAGACTCCAGACATTCCAGTTAACACGACACAGACACTCATTCTAGATCAGACTACTTGTATGACTGTTAAGGACCCTACACAAGATGTCATAGACATACAGTTACATGCTACTCCCGAAGAAATCAAGAAATGGTCCGAACAAGGAGGGGTCCAGACAGATCAGGGATGGTTGACGAAGGGAAAAGCCACATGGTTTCTCCCCGACTCTATGGTTCAAGTCATTATTAATACCGCACATAGTCCAGCACATCTAGGAGAAAAAGCTATGTTAGACAGTATTCAGAACCTTTGGTTCAACAAGCATTTACGAGCTGCAGCCAAGCAAAAAGTCCGTACCTGTATGATATGTTGTCAGTTCAATCCAGGTAAAAGTGTCCCGGTGGAACAAGGTGGATTCCAACCCCCTGACCACCCTTTTGAGGTTCTCCAGATGGATTATATTCAGATGGAGCGATGTCGAGGTTTCAAGTATGTTCTCGTAGTTGTATGTGCTTTGTCCAGGTGGACAGAAGCATATCCAGTTCCAGATTACACAGCTGCGACCACTGCCAGGGAGTTGGTTCGTGAATTCTTTCCCCGCTATGGACTCCCTAGGGTCGTGTATTCAGATAACGGCCAGCCATTCTCATCTGAGCTTATGAAACATGTTTCCCTTCTGTTAGGGTACCAGTGGAAGTTCCATTGTGTGCGCCATCCTGAAGCAGCCGGTCTCGTAGAGAGACATAATCAGACTCTGAAAATACGCATTGCTAAAATTTGTAGAGAAAAAGGTGTAGACTGGCTAGTTGCCCTGCCAGTTGCTTTATTTTTTATGAGGAGGGTTGCACATTCCAGATCAGGTCTGTCCCCGTATGAGGTCGTATTCGGCCGCCCCCCAAACATGTGGGGTACACCTAGACCCCGCAGTATTACAGATGTTTCCAGTAATATGCTGACAGATTACCTAGCTTCCTTGATGTCTGCCCTACACTCTTGTCGTTCACAGGTTGCCACCGCATTTCCAGACAACACCGAGGTGAAACCGCATGAGGTCATTCCAGGCGACCTGGTGTTGGTGCGGAATTTTGATCGTTCAAGTCCGCTGGAGCCCCGCTGGAAGGAGCCCCGCCTCGTCTTGCTAACAACAAGGACCGCAGTAAAGCTCGAGGGGAGGAAAGGCTGGGTCCACTTGACCCACATAAAGAAATTCCATGGAGTACCAGAAAAGACTTTTGCTAAGGACTACCTCATTCCTAAAGACTGCCTAAAAACAGACTCTGAACTCAAAGTTCCCTTGTTAGAGAAAACTCCGCAACAGGAGTATAAAGAGAAACTCAGGTCTAGTAAAATAAGTCAGCCAGTTTAATTGTCTAAGTCCCTCTCGGGTGAAACGGTTAGACAGGTTCCTGACATGTATGAGATAGACCCCCACAGTGAGAGAGTTAGTCAAAACTCTAAAAGATGTATCATTGTTCTAAGTTTTTTGTTATTTTTGAGTCTTATGGTTACCTGCACAAGTTATGCTTTACATTTATGTTTTCCAATTTCACATGTAAAAATGTTTTCTAATGCTACAGTAGAGCACATATTTAGTGATCTGCCTCCTCACGAGCTATCCTATCGTCTTGCTATGCGAAATAATACATTCATCAGAATGTTACACTATTCACACCAGACCAGCAATGCCACTAATTGTTGGGTGTGTGGTCGACTCCCCCCTTTCCAGACACCGAAGGGAGTTCTGCCACTCTTTCCTTATCCGTTTTCACATAATGGTTCGTGTGGAGCATGGTCCACTTTAACGTCATCCTCCAATGATATGTCCCTTCTGAATAGAACATGTTTTCCAGACAAGCAAGGTCTCTCCCATAGAACAGGGTTAGATCTAGAAAATGAAGTATATAATTTAGGTAATTATTCTTCGAATTTCATGGTCCTGAATGTTCAGTCTGATACTACTCCAGATTTGCCTGCCATTTCAGTACTACCAGTCAAAGGCGAATTATGTGTCAGAAAGAATGGTTCCGCACATGTAGGACATAGTGATTGTACTACTACTGTCGAGTATAGTGACAGTGGGAAATCTATTTTCAAAGCCTCACGTCATTCTTATTTTGTTTGTGGTCAGACCGCATATGTTCGCCTGCCCCTCGATTGGGATGGAACCTGTTACATTGCCTTCCTACTGCCACCAGTTTTTCTAGCCCCATCTGATTATCACAGAAACACACATCTAGTACACGTCAGACATAGAAGGGAGATCGAGTCCCCAATTGTCGATCAAACTGAAACTACTCTAGAACAGTATCAAGACTTTAATAAAGGTTTCTTCTTCTTTATAGGACCTATCCAGAATAGTAAGTTAATACGTAGGTTAACCAGAACCCTTGAAGCAGTAGTGAATGAGACTACTTCTGCTCTAGGTAACTTAACTGAAGAGCAATCTGCTATGAGATTTGTTGTGCTCCAAAATCGTCTCGTTCTTGACGTCATACTGGCCGATAGAGGAGGAGCATGTAGAGTCATCGGATCTAGTTGCTGCATTTTCATTCCTAATAACGCGCCGTCTGTTTATTCAGCTATAACCAGACTTCATAAAATTGCCCATCACTTACACCAGAATCCAGGCACCTGGACATGGTCCGGTTGGCTCTGGAGTATTATATCTGCCTGGGGATGGAAAGTATTGTCATTCTTAGGTATTGCAGTAATGATCATATTCAGTTGCTGCCTCTGTATACAATGTGGTCCTGCGATTTGCGGCATGTGTGCTACCTCTTGTATTCCTAGTCCTAAATCCCGTTCCAAGACAATTCGAGACGAGCAAATGATGCTATATGAAATGATAGATGGTATCATGAATATTGATGTTTCCTGATGGAAACGTAGGGCACAAGGAGGGAATGTGGAAAAGTAAATTTTGCCATGTTGTATGTGCCTACGTGTTCCCCATCTTATGTTATATGTGCATGATCGATATGCATGTATTCCCCTATGATCGATTAAAGACGCAATTATAGTTGTGTCCATCTCTAGTATGTCAGTTTCCAGTCCTCGTGAAAACAACGAGTATTAGGCCTATGTAAACCTATGTTGCCACATTTTACAGTGTGCACGTTAATTCATTGAATTGTCCCCGTTTCTAGGCCTCGAAAGGGCCCGGACTCAGATTCAGCTCCTGTCTCCTGAACCCTCTCCGAGGAGCGATACAGCCCCCACCTGCATCCCTGACCCTTCGCTTACTTCATGCCTCACAGTGCCCGGCCCGGCCTGGCTCTGCCTCCCAGTCTGCCAAGAGTATGTTATGCTTCTAGTTATCAGTCCAGCCCTCCTTCTCTGCATTCCTAAGTTACTGAATCGCATCAATAGTTTCCGCCATGGTCTAGCCTTTTTGTCTCCATGTAAGAGAAATACTGTATTAATGTTCATAGAATATTCCTAGCACACGCAATACATGTAGAATTATGCACGCACCAGTCTTAATGTCTAGTAGCCTTTGCCCTGATAACTTTTGGTTTCTATCAATATGTACTCCAAACACCAGATACTAGATATGCCTTAGGTACATGTCGCTCTGACACTCCAGACTTTAGTCTCCTCTTCTAGCGCAGAAGTCATAGCTTCCAGTTCTCCCTGGTAACACGTCATTGCCCGTTTGCACGCACCACTAGGTTAGAGGTCCCAGCTGCTCAGGTAGCCCCCTCCATGTTTCCGCCCCGTTTATGACACTTCTGTTACGTTTACATCACATGTCTATGTATACGCCCTGTACACGCCTTCTTGTTACATCATTTTGCCCTTATCTTTCGCGACTGTTACGAGTCACGCCTACTGCTACGCCTACTGTATTGAATGTAATGCATTTGTTTTGATATATATACTGTGCACCCATGTTGAAAGTTACCTTCCCTTATCCCCCATTATTCCCAGATCCTGTCCCCGGCAGCTGCCTTCATTCCCTTCCCGTACAGGCTGTCCTGTTCCTGTCCTTTATGCTTGATTAAAGCCTGTCGACTCAAGATACCTCGAATCCTGACTCTTATTTATTGAGCTACCTGTTTTATTGATTGTATTGAAAAATAGTACCGGTAATTAATTATTTATTTACCACAGGTGGCAGCTTAAATGTGTCCAGTGCGTGAATTCCCATTCCCAGTTCCCAGAGTATGGTGCCTGGTGCTCAGTAAGAGGGTGACAGGTTGAGAGTCAGGGGCAGTGAGGAACTGTCTCACCAGTCTGGAGGGGGAGTGCGTGTATGAGTGGTGTCTTGAACTGGAGGAGTTGGTGTGAGTTTCTTTTAAGGAGTTTGCACGTGAGGTGTACCTCTGGTGGTGTGCAGGAGGTCCTGCAGAGGCACTGGACAAGAAGGTGGATGTCTGGCGGTGTCATAGATGTCTTGCAGAGACACTGGGGAGTCATTCTAAAAGTAGTGGCTTGTGTACCTGATGATCCTGCGTAGGTGAAGAGATTCATGTGTAGCCCAGCTAGGTCCCATTAGGATGGTAAGGGTGTAGGGGCTCACGTCCTGTCTCAGTGGAGGCGGAGTGAGTGTGGGACGGTGTGTCCCACTTTGGCCCGAAACCCTGTCTCAGGGCCTGGAGCGTTCCCTAAGGGAGCGCCAGGTCAGGGTCCTAGGCTGTACTTACAAGTCATTTGAGGAGGATCTTCCTGTGTCTAGAGGACGGGGAGTGTCTGTAACCAGAACTCCGGCGGTCCTAGTGTTGGGCAGTACCGCTCCTAAGTGGAGGGTGCAGAAGTCCTGGCTCGCTGAGCATTTGACCGTCTAGAGTGCTTGACCATTTGTGGGGCCTCTGGAGGTCGTTCCCCGAGGAGGGGGAAAGCCAGGTTTGGGGTTGTAGCCTGACCTGGAAGGAGTACTGGAGGAGAGTGTGTCACTGATACGCCGCTGGCGTGTGCTCTGTCTAGCCTGGGACATACTGAGAATCACCCTGTGATAGGGAGTACTGGAGGAGAGTGTGTCGCTGATACGCCGCTGGCGTGTGCTCTGTCTAGCCTGAGACATACTGGGCCTGTAATCATGGAACTGGAAGGGGGTGCAGAGGGACGGTGTACTTCTGACCCCGGTGCAACCTGAGGGTTTAGATCCTAGGTTGGGAGATTAGGAAGCTTCCAGGTCAAGAGGAATCTCTGCCAAAGTAGATCAGCTGAAGAGACTGAGGAGGCTGCCCTTGCTGTGTGTTCTGGGGCCCACCTGCAGTCTGTTGTTTCTACTAAGGTGGAGGAAAGGGGATTTTGCTGTGGGCTGTGTCCCCCACCTGCTTGAAGAGGGACTGTGCTGTGTGCTTTGTACCTCAGGAGTGAAGTAGTTTCCAGGTGGTAGACCAGTGATGGAGTGAGGTCCTGATCTGGTAGGAGAGTTGTGTTCTGGTGAGTGCTTACCTGTGAGGGTGCGGGAACCCAGAAGTAGAGGTAGGGTGGGGCATTCTTGCCCGTGACCTCTGGTCAGCCTGAGGGTGTGGTCCCTGGGTTGAAGGATCAGTGGTAGTTGTAGCTACCCTGAGAGGGAGAGTGGAGAGTGGCTATTGTGGGCCAGGGGTTACTGCCCCCCACTCTGTGGATTGGTTAGGACCTGTGACATTTGGATGGCCTAGGGCCTGGTCCTGGCTGTGGATGACTAGTGTGTACCAGTGGGGTACCCTAGTTGTGCCAGAGAGCTTTTGTTGAGGGAAATCTATGTGGGTTCAGAGTGGCGAAAAACTGGAAGGTGTCCCTGCCGTGCGGGCCCGTGTCCGTGTTTTGTCGCCCAAAGCAAGGAAGCCCATCAGTGGAGTGATTGGTCTACCCTGCGTTTTGGCTGGAAGGGGATTGTGTTGGACCTGGCCCTTTTGGCAGGTTCACCCCGAGACTTTTTGCTTTTTCCTAGCCTGTTTCTGGAACCTGGGTTGGTGATTTTAGGCCTCTGCGCACTTTTTCACTGTGGTACAGCTCTCTGTGCATGAATGGTGAGTGACCTGCCCTCCCATAGGAATGAATGGGGAATATGTATGCCCATGGTAGTTCCTGATGTGTGGGGAGTGCAGGGTCGAGTTTGATATGTGTGAACTCGTGAGATTGAATGCTGCGTAATGGTGTATGCGGTATGATTGTGTCTAGTCTAGAAGCGCCACTTTTAGAAGTTGACATATTTGTGTAGTGAGTCTGCTGGCATGTGATTGGCTGGTGAGCCTGGCCCAGGAGTGCCTGGGCCTGTTTGTGGATTGACTGTCTGGTTTGAGTGTGACAGGGGCTGCAGAGCCCCCAGATGGTTGTCTGAGTCAGCCCGTGGATGAAAGGCAGCATCTGCTGCCAGGAAAGGGGGAGGAGATTAGCACCTGATAGTGCCCGCCTGCCACAATGCTGGCTCCACCCCCCTGCTGGGCGACTGTCACCTCTGTCCCTGATACTGAAGGGACTTCCCTCTAAACCAGTCTAGCTGGTTCTCACACTGAGACTTCAAAGACTTCAAAGACTTTTCTGTGTATAAGAAGGGGCTGTGTCCCCTTCCAAAATTTTCTTGTTTCTGACTTGAATCTACCAGGGGCGGGCGCTGCCCAGCCCCTGGATGCCTGGAGGACTTCTGGGGGACCCCTCTGCCTTGCCTGGGCTGATGGGGGGACTTGGCTTTGCCTTGGATTCCTGCTGTTCTCCTGGACTCTGGAGACCCTTTTGCTGGGTCCCCTTTGCTTCACCTTCCTAAAGGACTTTATGGAGGACTTTTGGGGGACTGGCGCCTGAGGAGCGCTTGGATTGTGCTCTTTGCTGGACTGGTGACCTTTTGGTTGCCTTTTAGCGCTAGGGGCGCTTTATTTTCCTGTTGTAGCGCTTGACTTGCTATTCTAGGCTTTGGAGCGCTTTATTGCCCCCAAGCGCTTGAGAGCGCTTTATGTGTGCTTACAGCGCTAGGAGCGCTGTACCTTGCCCACGCGCTTAATAGCGCTTTTATTTTTATATTTATTTATCTCGAGGGAGCCCACCCCTCGGATAATGACTCGCAGCGACCCGGAAGTGGTTGGCCGGCCGGCTAATTGCAGCGCGGCCGGCCGGAAGTCCCGGCCCTGATGCCGCGGCACGAAGGAAGAAGGCGCCCGAGAGATGGCGGCCGGTGCCGCCGGTGCGGGGCTCCCATTGCTGTGGGAGAGCCCCGCAGGCACCAGCCAGCCGTGAGGAGAGAGCGGAGGGGGCGCGGGGCACATTGTCGGTGCCCGCCCCCACCGCCAGTGAAGCCGCCGCGGAGAGAAGAGAGCCCAGTCTGACTGGTGGAGCCTGCGCGGCCGAGAGAAGGAGTGTGGCCGGATGCTGGGGCTCCCGTGTGCAGAGGGAGCCCCGAGTGAGGAAGCTGAGCGGCCGAGAGAGGAGACGCGCTGCTCCCCCCGCCGGAAGAAGCCCCAGTGAAGACACCGCCTCACAGCAGGTATCCGGTGAGTGCGGGCGTCTCGGGCGGGGGTCTCCAATGGAAATGTAGAGCGGCCCCGTCTGGCAGCGGGCCGCTTCCCGGTGTTTGGGCGCATTTTCGCAATTTACCTTGTCTATTCTGTTAGTTATGTTACCTTTTCAGATACAGCGCCGGGACGCCCCTTTGCTGGGGCAGCTGTGCGCTCAAAAAATCAATTAGCATAACATAACATAACATAATATTTAGAGCCCAGAGAGGCTCATGGGCATAGTTGGAGCAGCAGGGCGGCCCTGGTTGGCAGCGGGTCGCCCCAACGTGAAGTAGAGCCCAGAGAGGCTCTGAGGGGGCATGTCTTGAGAGCCCACGATGGGCTCAGGGCCCAGATTGTGTTTAGAGCCACGGAGGCTCTAGGGGGCAGTTGGAATTACGAGCCCAGCGAGGCTCGAGGGGCCATTGGCTGCAGAGCCTGTGTGGCTCCACCATTGGTGGCGCAATTCGCCGGAGGGGCTGCTGAAGGCCCTGCCACAGTTTTTCCTGATTCTCCAGCTGCCCAGCAATTAGTGGCCAGCTGCACCGTTTAGGCGCAAGATGGAGAGTGAGTCCCTGAGAGGGACAGAGATGGCACAGTGGTGCCCGGCCAGTCACAGCTGCGCAGCACTTAGTGCCAGCTGCAGCGTTTAGGCCCTTGTGAGTGTTCCCAGGTGCCCAGCAAGTAGTGGGCACCTGCATCGTTTAGGCCCCTGACATTGAGACTCAGGGCATCCTAGCCCCAACAAGGCCAGTTGGCCTAGGGACTGCCACAGGTGGTGGCTTATGTAAGGTTGTGTGCAACTGTATGGTTTTTATTCCTGCACCTCTGAATGTTTTTAGACATCATGTGACTTTTGCGCTATTGTCTTGTTCTGGTACCTCTGAATGTATTTTATTGCATCATGTGCTTGGTTCTTAACACCGCTGAATGTGTAGGTTTATACATCATGTGTTTCCCTTTACTACTCCTCTGAATGTATATTTATGCATCATGGGTAATGTGTTCTTTCTTATTTATTTATTTTATTTATTTATTTATTCAAAGTTTTATATAGCGCGAACAAGATCCTTACAGATATCAGAGCGCTTCACACGGAGAGAGGGCAGTAGGGGTGAACAGAGATAGTGGGAGCAGTATAATAGTCACAAACATGGTAGGATAATAATAACATACATAAAACATATCAAAATACAATCAGGTAAACAAAATAATATAGGACGGCACAAGTCATTGATCCCACTACCTAGGTGTTCAGGTACACCTTGGGTGCGTGGATGGCTTATACCAATGCCCTAGTATAGAGAGAACACTGAGTGGGGGCATCGGGAGAGTGAATCACCCCTAAATGCTGTGTGATACTTAGGTGGTTGTTCTTTTTAGTACAGGTGGTCCTAGTGAGGTCCTGGTCCCCTGCGTGACATTCTCCTAAGGTGTTTAGGGTTGCGTAGGTGGTACTTACCTGTCCCCAGTAGTTACTGGTTGTGATCTTTGAATATTATTTTATGTTACACTTTATCTTTATTCTAGAAGTGCTATTTCTGATTCTGACAGGCGCCCATGTGGCCCTGTCCTGTGTAAATAATCCCTTATGAATGTTGCCCGTGCCAGTTGGCACAATGTACATGTGTGATTTTTATCTGATGTGTTTTTACAATACAAAAGTTATTTTAATATAACCTTGTGTGGAGTCCCTTTTGTGGTGTGCCTAGGATGTTGTTGCTGTTGTGTGCTGGCGCAAATGCTTAACACATTGCCTCCGAGTTTAGCCTCACTGCTCGTGCCAAGCTACCAAGGGGGTGAGCAGGGGTTATCTTGGCGTGTGACTTCCTTGCCCTGACTAGAATGGTGGTTTCTGCCTGGCTTTGGCGTCAGCCTTAGCCTACCAGAAATAGCCAGTTCTAACAGGACCTCCTCGACACAACAGCTCCAGACATCGCCTTCCTCACGGAAACCTGGATGAACGCTTCCTCGGCCCCCGACATCGCCATAGCCATCCCGGACAGATACAAAATCACCCGGAAGGACCGCGTCAACCAAACCAGAGGAGGAATCGCCATCGTCTACAGGAACACCATCAACATCACGACCTACATCGAAGACACACTCTCCGCCGCCGAACACCTACACTTCCAGATTCACACCGACCCCAAGACCACCCTTAGAAGAACGCTATCTACAGACCCCCGGGCCCGCGCACACAATTCTGTGAAAACATCATCAACCTCATCAGCCCGCACGCCCTAGCCTCACCAGAATAAATTCTCCTAGGGGACCTGAACTTCCACCTGGAGAAAAACAGCGAAAACAACACCTTCACCCTGCTCGACAACCTCGACAACTTCGGACTCCAACAACTGGTGAACACCCCCACCCACCTCGCCGGCCACACGCTCGACCCCATCTTCTCCGCCAGCAACCACATCTCCTTCAGCCACTCCACCGTACTACACTGGACCGACCACAGATGCATCCACTTCACCTTCAATAAGAATACATCCCACCACCGCACGCAACAGACCCCCCGCAGATGCTGGAGCAAAATCACCACAGACCAGCTCCTCTCATCCCTAAGCCAGAACCCGCCAGCCGACACCGCTGACACCAACGAAGCAGCCGCCCCACTGAAGAACCCCCCAAGCAAGACCGGCTACAGGAAAACCTCATGGTTCACTGACGCCCTCAAAGAATCAAAGAAATCGTGCTGAACCCTCGAAAAAATCTGGCGCCACGAACGGACAACAGAAAACATGACAGCCCTCAAGAACGCCACGCGCAAACACCACCAGCTGATCCGCACCACCAAAAGGACATCTTTCAAAAAACGGCTAGACAGCAACACCCACAACAGCAAAGAACTCTTCAGCATCGTCAAAGAGTTCTCCAACCCCAGCGCCAGCAACAACGACATCACACTGACACAAGACCTCTGCAACTCCCTCGCCACGTTCTTCCACCTCAAGATCGCAGAGCTGGAAACACGCAGAAATCAACGCCCTTCTGAAGAAACCCACAGCTGACCCCAAAGACCTCAAAAACTTCCGCCCCATCTCTCTCCTTCCCTTCCCGTGAAAGTCATTGAGAAAACCGCCAATAAACAGCTGACTGCATTCCTCGAGACAAACAACTCGCTCGACCCGTCCCAGTCCGGATTTCGTGCCAACCACAGCACTGAGACCGCCCTCATCGTAGCCACCGACGACATCAGGACCATGATGGACAACGGAGAAACAACCGCTCTCATCCTCCTGGACCTCTTGGCAGCCTTTGATACCATATGCCATCGCACCCTAATAGCCCGCCTCTTCAACACTGGGATCCAAGGAAAGGCCCTGGACTGGATCACCTCGTTCCTCTCAGACAGAACCCAGAGAGTCCGCCTCCCTCCCTTCCGCTCAGCGGCCACCGAGATCATCTGCGGCGTACCCCAAGGCTCCACGCTCAGCCCAACCCTCTTCACTATCTGCATGAGCCCCCTCGCCGCCATCGCATGCAAACACAACATCAACATCATCTCCTACGCCGACGACACCCAGCTGATACTCTCTCTCACCAGAGACCCAGCCACCGCCAAAACCAACCTCCAAGAAGGAATGAAAGACGTCGCAGAATGGATGAAGCTCAGCCGCCTGAAGCTGAACTCAGACAAGACGGAGGTCCTCATCCTCGGACAATCCCCTTCCACCTGGGACGACTTGTGGTGGCCCGCAGTGCTGGGCTCCGCGCTGACACCCTCGGACCACGCCCGCAACCTGGGATTCATCCTGGACTCCTCCCTCATGATGACCAAGCAAGTCAACGCCGTCTTGTCCTCTTGCTTCAACGCCCTGCGCGTGCTCCGAAAGATCTTCAGATGGATCCCCACCGAAACTAGAAAGACCGTCACCCAGGCCCTCATCAACAGCCGACTGGACTATGGAAACGCCCTATACGCTGGAACCACCGCCAAACTCCAGAAACAACCACAACGCATACAGAACGCCTCCGCACGACTCATCCTCGACATCCATCGCCACAACCACATATCCGCCCACCTGAGAAACCTGCACTTGCTCCCCGTCAACAAGAGGATCACATTCAGGCTCCTCACCACGCACACAAAGCGCTCCACGACATGGGCCCCGAATACCTCAACGACCGCCTCTCGTTCTACACTCCCACCCGCCAGCTCCGCTCCACCAGCCTCGCCCTCGCCACCGTCCCACGGATCCGCAGAACTACCGCCGGAGGAAGATCGTTCTCCTACCTGGCAGCCAAAACATGGAACTCACTCCCTGCACACCTATGACTAACCGAGGACCATCTCACCTTCAGGAAACACCTCAAGACCTGGCTATTCGAGCAGTAGCAACCCCCCCCCCTCCACCACCCCCCCCCCACACACAGCACCTTGAGAACCTCACGGGTGAGTAGCGGGCTCTATAAATGCACTGATTGATTGATTGATTGATTGATTGATTCAGGAAAGGCTGTAGCACGGAAATAGCCATACTCAACGTCTCTGACGATATTCACAGGGCTTTAGATGAAGGTGATGCCTGCCTACTCATCCTCATTGACCTATCTGCGGCATTCGACACAGTAAATCATCCAGCTCTTCCGGAGACCTTGTTGAAACGCTTCGGCATTAAGAGCACAGTACTAAATGGGTTCACCTCCTTCCTTCAACACCACTCGCAACAACTTAAAATCAACTCCTGTCTCTCGAAGCCAACAAAAGTCACACTTGGGGTCCCACAAGGCTCAATCCTCTCCCTGTCCTTCTTCAGTCTCTTCATGGAGCCCCTCACTGTCATCTTGAAAAAAGCTGGAGTGAATTACCACCTTTATGTGGATGACACCCAAATCTATTTCAAAATCAAGTCCCCCAGCGACATCCAACACCTCAATGCCACTCTAACCGAGATCCAAACTTGGTTCAACGTTAACCACTTAAAGCTCAACCCAGATAAAACGGAACTGATCCTATTCTCTCCAAAAAGCAACCATTGTCCAATCCAAGAGTGGCTCAAGAATCTGGTCGCACTAAACTGCCCCATCGTCCTATCCGACTCAGTTAAGTCTCTAGGCATCACCCTTGACAAGAACTTATCAATGGTCGGCCAACATCAAAAACTCTAAAAAAAGTGCTCTTTTCTCTTTAAAACACCACATGAAATTGAAACCTTTCCTTCCCCATGATGACCTCAAGAAAGTAGTCCAATCCCTAGTTCTCTCTAAAATCGACTAGGTGAACGCCATCCTTACAGGGACTCTGAAAGCTCACCTAGCCCTTCTAAGGGCAGTGCTGAACATGGCCGCTCGACTCGTATCTGGAGTAAAAAGATTTGAACGCATCACTCCAGCTTTCAACTCCCTCTACTGGCTTCCCATGGAAAGGAGGTGTATTTACAAGCTGGCCTGCATCACACGCAAAACCCTCCACTCTCCGGCTCCCAACTACCTGAACACCAAACTGGTAAGAGCAGGTCAAACCAGAACACTGAGAGGCTTCAACTCACTCCTTCTTATTCCTTCGAAACTGAAAAAGAAAACCACCCAATACCGATCGTTTTCTGGCAACGCTCCCAGGATATGGAACGTTCTCCTGAAGTCCTCAGATGCAACCTCTCCTTCTCCTGTTTCAAAAGGGACCTGAAACTCCATCTCCTTAACAAATTCTTTCCTGACCGACGTCAACTAACCTAGACTTCAATATCTGAGTTGACTCCTCTCCCCCTGGACATTCAAGGATAGTTGGTGACCGGACTATGTCAGTCACCTTTTTCTTGTTATTGGTCTCTCCCCCTCTGATGCACTATTTATTTATTTTTCATGCTGTATTTTTTTTATCTCAGGTTTGCTTCCTTACTACCGGCCTACTATGTAATGGAATGTCCTTTTGTTTTTTACAGTGTGTGTTGGACTTTGGCCCTTAGGGCAGGTTCACCCCTAGACTTTTTGCTTGAAAAGGTGACCTGGCAATGGTGATTTTTGGGATTCTGCGCACTTTCACTGTGTCCCAGTGGAAAGTGCGTGCGCACTCTGAGTGCATGTGCTGAGCTAGGCCTGCCCGCCCATAGGAATGGATGGGGAATGTATGTGTCCCTGGTAGTTCCTGATGCGTGGGGTGTACAGGCTTGAGTCTGGTATGTGTGAACTCGTGTGAGTGAATGCTGCGCAACGGTGTATGCAGCATGTATGTGTCTAGTAGGGAAGCGCCATTTCTAGACATGGCTGTACGTGTGCTGTGAGGGTGCTGGCGTGTGATTGGCTGGAGCTGGCTGGCATGCCAGGCTACAGGAAGTCTGGATGGGTCTGCCCGGTGGTGAGTGGGGGATTAGCATGAGTCATGTGTGGGAGGAGTGTACCTGTGTCCTGGATGGGCTGGGTTTTCCCCACACAATGCTGGCTCCGCCCCCCTGTGGTGTGTCTAATGACCCAAGCCCTGCCAGTGAATAGAGAGGGTGGTTGAGGTAAACAGAGTACTCAAGAACCAGCTGCGACTGGTTCCGCCCCCACCCTGAACCTTCAGACAAAGGGAAATGGTGTATAAAAATGGGGCTGTGTCCCCAGAGAGGTTGTTCTCTTCCAGGATCCTGAGGGGGCTGTTGCTGCTGCTGGGCCAGAGGACCGCCACTTGGACTGTCTCCCTGCCTGGAGACCCAGAGTGCTGGCTCTGGGCCCAGCCTTGCCCCCCCCCTGCCTGCCCAAGGACTGCTGGGACTCTGCCCTGCTTGCTGAGGGCACCTGGGAGCGCTTTATCTTACTTATAGCGCTTAAGAGCGCTTTATTTGGCTTGTAGCGCTTGGGAGCGCTGTGCCTTCACCCCAGCGCTGAGAGCGCTTTACTTTTCCTTTTTGCGGCTGCCCACGCCGATTTTAAAGTCCCCTGGCAGGTGCCCACCCTGCCAAGGATCTTGCTCTGTACTCTGCCACTAGCGCTGTGGGAGCGCTTCATTTACCTCTAAGGCCGGTGCCCACCCGGCATTATCGCTGAGATTGTCCCCGTGGCCGCCCGGCCGCGACCAGGAAGTCAGGCAGGCCGGGGGCGGTACTGCGGGACACGCGTCATTCCCCGGGCCGCGCTCTGATTGGCTGCCGGCCCGGAACAGGAAGGAGGAAGCCAGAAGCTGCCGGGAGCCGACCCCGGGATCCGGTGAGCAGGAGAGAGAAGCCGGCGTCTTCCCTTGTCCCCCCCCCCGGGCTCCCAAAGCGAGGGAGAGCCCAGGAGAGGGAGGACAGAAGTCTGCAGAGAGCCCCGAGGAGCGGGAGCTCTCGTGAAGCAGCCGCCTGCCAGACCGGTGAGTGGGGCTCTGAGGGAGGCGGTTGGGGGGTGTGTCGGGCACGCTTTCGGTGCCGCCCCCGTGACCTGGGCCCCCTTCTCCCTTCATTTCGTATGTGAGCCTGAGAGGCTCAAGGAGGGCATTTGGTATTTCGAGCCCAGAGAGGCTCCAACGTCGTGGGGGCATTCTGGCTGCAGAACCCTGAGAGGCTCTGGGAGGGCCAAAGGTGCTTTGAGTCCCCAGGAGGGGGGCTCCAACGAAGGGGCAAGTGTTCTTAGAGCCCCGAGGCTCTTGGGGGCATTGCTAGATGTTAAGAGCCCTGAGAGGCTCCCCCAAGGCGCCCCAGTGTTAAGAGCCAGAGAGGCTCTTGAGTGCCATTCTTGCAGGAGCCCAGAGAGGCTCAGTGGCCATTTATTTCACGAGCCCAGAGAGGCTCAGGAGACAGTCAGTTGGGCAGAGCCTAGAGAGGCTCCCACGTTGGCCCCATCAATTGCACCAGTTGCCCAGCACTTTGTGGGCAACTGCCACGTTTAGGCCCTGACATTGGGACACAGGGACAGTCACAGGTGGTGACTTGTGAGTTTGGCGCAATTGTACTTTCTATGCACCTCTGAATGTATTGTTTATGCGTCATGTGCCTTTACACCTCTAAATGAATGTCATGCATTGCATCATGTGTTATGTGCTTCCACCCCCACAGGTATTGTGATGTGTAGGTGGTTGTTTTCTCCCTAGTACAGGTGGTGCTAGTGAGGTCCTGTTACCAGTAGTTACTGGTTGTGTGCTATTTTGTGCTAAAGTAAATTTATATTTTACCTTCTAAGTGCTATTTCTGAAAGTGCTACTTCTGATTCCTGACAGTGGTCCAGGTGGCCCTGTCTTGTACAATATCCCCTGTAAATTCTGCCTGTGCCTCTGGCACATTGTAAAGTGTGTGTTTTATCTAATGTGTTTTGGTGTAATACAAAGGCTATTTTTATATAACCTTGTGTGGAGTTTCCTTTGTGGTGGGCCTGGGTGTTGTTGCTGGGGTGCGTGCGCAAATACTTAACTTACATCGCCTCCGAGTTTAGCCTTGCTGCTCGCGCCACGTTACCTAGAGGGTGAGCAGGGGTTATCTTGGCGTGTAACTCCCTTGCCCTGACTTGGGAGTGGTGGTCTCTGACTGACTTTGGCGAAAGCCCTGGCCAGCCGGGGATCCCATTTCCAACAGTGTGCATGTAAAGCGCTCTGATACCTAAGGGTCAAGCTAGCGCTATATAAAACTTTTAAAATAAAAAATAAAAATAAAAGTTATCCAGAGTTTGGCGGATGTGAACGGTTACTTGTGATCTTGTAGGAAAATGGCTTCACAGAAAACCGTCAATGAGAAACCATTTCATCTAAAGGGTTTAATGGAAATTTCCCTGATGGAAGTAATTACTATTTTATGGAAACCAAATCATCTAATGTCTTTTTCTTCTAATTGGCTTTTGCGTACTTATTTTTAAGGTAGGGATTCAATGGTTGCAGGTGTTATTTTCATAATCCTTTTTGTGGGAGGTAGTATTCAATTAAATGTTTACTTCAGGGGACATTACTTTGCATTTTTATCTATAACATTGTCAAACAATTACCTCAAATGCTTTTCATTTGCTGACCCTCACGACTTGTAAACATCATACATCCCTGACCCACCTCAGAACCCCTAAACACCACCCATTCCTTCCCCTTAAAACACCTCACCACAATTAAACTCTAAGGGGCATATTACCAAGCAATAGCGATAATTATCGCTATGCATGGTTAGCAGCTATAATTATATCGCCGTGCTTCACCTATTTTTATCGTTAGGAACCTTGCAATTATCAAGGTTTATCTCCTAAGCCATAAAAATCGGCCGCAATGCATGAATATCGCACAAAAGTCAGCGATATTCATGCATTATCGAGCAAATGCTCTTAGCCATGTTATCCACCTCCCATTGGATAACATGGCTAAGAACTGCTCAGGGCAGGTGTTAGCTTTTGGAGATATTCGTGCTTAGCGCGAATATCTCCAAAAGTTGGTAATAGGAGATAGCGATGTTAGCGACTGTTTCAGTCGCTAACATCTTGGCACGCCCACTTTGCATGTCATTAGCGATAAATATCGCTGACATGCAAAGTGGGCCCCAAGATGGTCGCTATCTCCTACTAGCTGTCGCTAACTGGTGTTAGCGACAGCTAGGTAATAGGGCGGTAAAATTATCGCCGCTTTAGCGGGAGACATTCCCGCTTATGCGGTGATAATGTCCTTGGTAATATGCCCCTAAGCATCCCTGGGCCCTAAGAGCCCTTTTTACCTCTAAACTCCACTCTATAAAAAAAAAAAAAAAACTTGCCATACCTAAAAAAATGCCCTCTCTGTCCCAAAACCAAAGTGAGGATATGTTCCCACCCTCATTGAACCCTAAAAAAAAACACATCACCCCTCAACTATATCCATCCCTGACCCCTAAAGTTCCCTTACACTACTAAACAACACCCATCCGTGACTCCTAAAAACCCTCGCCCCCCTAAACTCCACCCATTCCTTATTCCTAAAAACACTTTCTACACCTGAAGTGCACCCCTCCCTCACCCCTACCAACCACTCATGACCCCTCTAACCCTCATCCGCGCGTGAATCTGAGACCTTCCCTCACCCTCGTGGTTTCCGACTGTCCCAGGGTCACATCTGGGGCATCAGCCAGTCTTGGCGTTCTGCGCAGCTGCACTTTCAGGCTGGGGTTTTAAGCACTTCGAAGAGTGAAAACAACACTGAGAGGAAAAGCAAACACTGTCCGAAAGTGTCAACAGGACAGGGACAATTAATGTACAGCTGGGTAAACAGGAGGAGTTTGACGCCTGGAAGGTGGGGGGGGTAGGTCCCATTCTGCACAGGCGTGCGCATACCCAGCATTCGTGCAGCAGGAGCAGTGGCACCGGGCATGTTGCAGGGGTTCAGGGCCCTCTGTGCGGCTGTCTTTAGACACATCCTTGCCACAAGATACCTCCACGTGTCCGTGCCCCCCCCCACCTCCCCCCCTCCTCTTCTTGCCTTGCCAGGGGCTTGATGAGCACGGCGCCCCCCTCCCCTCCTAATTGGTCACAGAAGGCTCAGAGATGAAAGGGGACCCCGGGCCCCATTAATCTTCCCTGTTGTCTTTCCTCGGCCCTGATTGGAGGCCCGTAAGTACCTGTCTGGGGAGCCGGGCCTGCTTTACGAGGCCGAGGCCTCCTCGCGGTGAGGGCCCGCCGCCCCCACCGGGGCCCCCAGAGCTAAAGAGGCTTCGTAATGGCAAATTACCAAGTGTTACAAGGGCAAGATTAATGGGGGGTAAAGCCGGGGCCGCGGGGCGGGAGGTAACCGGAGAGGGCTGATGCGCAGAGGCCTCAGTCACCAGAGCATCAGAGACGGGGCCCCTGGACCCTCCCCCCCCCCCCCCCCCCCACTGACTGCGCCCCGGCCCGGCCTCAGTCACTAGAGCATCAGAGGCAGGGGGGCCCTGGACCGACCCCCCCACTGACTGCGCCCCGGCCCGGCCTCAGTCACTAGAGCATCAGAGGCAGGGGGGCCCTGGACCGACCCCACCCCGCCCGGGGGGGGCCCTGGACCGACCCCCCCACTGACAGCCCCCCAGCCCAACCTCAGTCACCAGAGCAACAGAGACAGGGGGCCCTGGACCGACCCCTCCCCGCCCGGGGGGGGGGCCTGGACCGACCCCCCCACTGACAGCCCCCCAGCACAACCTCAGTCACCAGAGCATCAGAGACAGGGGGCCCTGGACCGACCCCTCCCCGCCCGGGGGGGGCCCTGGACCGACCCCCCCACTGACAGCCCCCCAGCCCAACCTCAGTCACCAGAGCATCAGAGACAGGGAAGGGGGCCCTGGACCGACCACTCCCCGCCCGGGGGGCCCTGGACCGACCCCTCCACTGACTGCACCCCGGCCCGGCCTCAGTCACCAGAGCATCAGAGACAGGGGGCCCTGGACTGACCCTCGCACTGACTGCCCCGGCCTCAGTCACCAGAGCATCAGAGGGGGCCCTGGACCGACCCCCCCCCACTGACTGCACCCCGGCCTCAGTCACCAGAGCATCAGAGACTGGGGAGGGGGGCCTGGACCGACCCCCCCCCCCCCACTGACTGCACCCCGGCCTCAGTCACCAGAGCATCAGAGACAGGGGGCCCTGGACCGACCCCCCCCCACTGACTGCACCCCGGCCTCAGTCACCAGAGCATCAGAGACAGGGAAGGGGGCCCTGGACCGACCCCTCCCCGCCCGGGGGGCCCTGGACCGACCCCCCCACTGACTGCACCCCGGCCTCAGTCACCAGAGCATCAGAGACAGGGGGCCCTGGACCGACCTGTCCCCGCCCGACCGTGACTGACTGCGCCCTGGCCTGGGCACCTCTGGCTGCAGCATCTGGAACTTTAATACATCGGTTTATGGGACGAGTGACGTAATCCAGGCCTCGGGTACCAGTCACCCACTGGGAAAGGATGGACATTGCTGCGTTCCTCTTACAGATCTGAACAAGTGCTTAGCTGTCGTGGTTTGCCAGCTATGGCTGTACGTTTGATGGGGTGAACTTTCATTCAGCCACATTTTCCATCAAATGGGGCTCATTTATGAGACCTTGATGAGGCCTTGCATCAGTTTTGCGCTTCCGATGCGTTTCTTGCCGCTAAAACGGCGATCATTTTATTGTCGTTCTTGATAATATGCCCCACGGTTCAGTGCCTGCCCTGAGGTTTGCTGGTGCAGCGCCCAGAACTCCGGCTCAAGCCAGGCTCGTCTGAATCATGTGTCCGCCTCAGACCAATGCACGTGCCTGGCACAGAAGTGAGATCTGAGGGTCTACACCGATTAATATTTACGGTTACCCCAAAAAACCAGGACGCAATTTACAAAAGAGGAAAAATAAGTAAATTGCTCTCAGATAAGTTATAACTATTTAGTAAAGTTCATAAACCGGCTCAAGTCAGTGAAATCCGAGGGTGCAGCGCGCACACCTGCGTGTAAGTGACACCCGTGGGTTTCACCTGCGTGTGTCACTGGAGAGCGTCACGGGGGGCCGTGGACATCCCGTTTAGGTTGTGCACACTCCGGTGTGACCAGTTCTAACGTGTTCACGCGCATTGCTCCAACTCACTGCAGTGTTGAATCCCGGCTAGAAGGGTTTGGCGGGGGAGGGGGGGGGTAGGGGGGGGGGGGGCAGGGGGTTGTCATAAAGTCCTGGACGGAGCACGAATCACCTCTATTCTCACACGAGGCGTGGACAAAGAAAGGATAAGTCAGAGGGAAATATATCTGCTCGATTGACGGATTGTTTGTTAATATAAAAACGTGTCAAATTCCAAAACCCTCAACAACTAGTGAATTACTCATGTGAGAATTAGAGTCGTTTGTAGCCAGGGCCGATGAGCGCCCCCTGCCTGCAGCACCTGACATCTGCAGACCAATGATATTAAATCATTTCAGAGAGTGGTTAGCGCTGCGCTCCCCAGAAACTCACAAGCACCAGTGAGGCGCTAGACTGCTAGATACATATCGAGATGTATGCAGGAATAGTTCTATGGATTAAACGACTGTTGCCTAACAGATTCACCCACGGGCTTAATTTGTGCCAGAGGTTGTTGCTGGTGCGCGTAGGCACACGTTTTGGGGACGAGGAATTATTTGTGTTTATCAGACTTCGACCCAGAGCAGGAAAGAGAGAGGCAGAAAAGGGAGAAAGGAGCGGGAAAGGATGGGAGAAACCGGGGTGACAAAGGGAGAAAAAAACAGGGTGATAATGGGAGAAACCAGGGAGATGAAGGGAGAAACCAGGGAGATAAAGGGAGAAGTCAGGGTGACAGAGGGAGACACCGGATGACAAAGGGAGAAAACAGGGAAATAAAGGGAGAGGCCAGGGTGACAAAGGGAGAAACTAGGGTGACAGAGGGAGAAACCAGGGAGATAAAGGGAGAAGTCAGGGTGACAGAGGGAGACACCGGATGACAAAGGGAGAAACCAGGGAAATAAAGGGAGAAGCCAGGGTGACAAAGGGAGACACTAGGGTGGTAATGGGAGAAGCTAGGGAGCTAAAGGGAGAAACCAGGATGACAAAGGGAGAAACCAGGGAGATAAAGGGAGAAACCAGTATGACAAAGGGAGAAACCAGGGAGATAAAGGGAGAAAACAGGGAGACAAAGGGGGATAAAGGGAGAAACCAGGGAGACAAAAGGAGAAACCAGGGAGATAAAGGGAGAAACCAGAGAGACAAAGAGAGAAACCAGGGAGATAAAGGGAGAAGCCAGGGTGACAGAGGGAGACACCGGGAGACACCGGGAGACAAAGGGAGAAACCAGGGAGATAAAGGGAGAAGCCAGGGAGATAAAGGGAGAAACCAGGGTGACAAAGGGAGAAATCAGGGAGATAAAGGGAGAAGCCAGGGAGACAGAGGTAGATACCGCGAGACAAAGGGAGAAACCAGGGAGATAAAGGGAGAAGCCAGGGAGATAAAGGGAGAAACCAGGGTGACAAAGGGAGAAATCAGGGAGATAATGGGAGAAGCCAGGGTGACAGAGGTAGATACCGGGAGACAAAGGGAGAAACCAGGGAGATAAAGGGAGAAGCCAGGGAGATAAAGGGAGAAACCAGGGTGACAAAGGGAGAAATCAGGGAGATAAAGGGAGAAGCCAGGGTGGCAGAAGTAGATACCGGGAGACAAAGGGAGAAACCAGGGAGATAAAGGGAGAAGCCAGGGAGATAAAGGGAGAAACCAGGGTGACAAAGGGAGAAATCAGGGAGATAAAGGGAGAAGCCAGGGTGACAGAGGTAGATACCGGGAGACAAAGGGAGAAACCAGGGAGATGAAGGGAGAAGTCAGGGAGATAAAGGGTGAGGCCAGGGTGACAGAGGGAGACACCGGGAGACAAAGGGAGAAACCAGGGAGATGAAGGGAGAAATCAGGGAGGTAAAGGGAGAAGCCAGGGAGATAAAGGGAGAAACCAGGGTGACAAAGGGAGAAATCAGGGAGATAAAGGGAGAAGCCAGGGAGATAAAGGGAGAAACCAGGGTGACAAAGGGAGAAATCAGGGAGATAAAGGGAGAAGCCAGGGTGACAGAGGTAGATACCGGGAGACAAAGGTAGAAACCAGGGAGATAAAGGGAGAAGCCAGGGAGATAAAGGGAGAAACCAGGGTGACAAAGGGAGAAATCAGGGAGATAAAGGGAGAAGCCAGGGTGATAGAGGTAGATACCGGGAGACAAAGGGAGAAACCAGGGAGATAAAGGGATAAACCAGGGTGACAAAGGGAGAAACCAGGGAGATGAATGGAGAAACCAGGGTGACAAAGGGAGAAACCAGGGAGATGAAGGGAGAAGCTAAGGTGACAGAGGGAGACGCCGGGTGACAAAGACTCTGGAGTACCTAGGTGTTGAACTTACAATCAAAGGCACCACGCCCATCAAATTTTACACCATCTATCATCCTCCCGGTGAACGTGCCATCTTCACTGAAGAACTAACCAACATATTATCTCACTTCTCCCTAACAGACACAGAATACATGTTCCTGGGTGACTTCAATATTCACGAGAACAACTCAGAAGACACCACTGCACAGAAACTCTCCACCCTGCAATGGACCAACACACATCAAAGGAGCTACACTGGATACGATCCTCACCAAATATGAGCTGGCCTCTCTGAGATCGATTTCTCCCATTGACTGGTCTTATCACCACCTCCTAATGTTTAATATTGACTCACATGTCAGAAACCATTCTATACGTCCTGACAAACCTAAGCACTGGACCAGGAACATCAAAGGAGTCTCCATAAACGATCTGGAATCCAGGATTTAGGCCCAGCTACTGCCCCAGCTCTCCAATATGACGGCTGATGACCTCACAGCCCACTTTACTTCCACAATGACAGAGGTGTTAGATCAAGTAGCTCCACTCAAACTAAAAAAATTGAGATCTACCAAATCTCAATCCTGGTTCACTGTTGATCTTAATAACGAAAGGTGACAACTCAGACAATCAGAAAGGACTTGGAGACTAAACGCTTCGATTCTCCACCTAGCGCAACTTAGGTCAACCCGGCTGGCATATAAGAAACACATCTTTAGAGAAAAGGCCTTGTTCTTTCGCACCCAACCACACCAGGCAAAGAATAGACCGAGAGAACTCTTCAAAATTGTGAAAAGTCGAACTAACGTCACACTTCCACAAGAAATAATTGCCCCCAAGGATCGATGCGAAGAAATCGCCAGCTTCTTCACAGATAAAGTCACAAAAATTGAGCAATCCTTCATCCAAACCCCTAAGCCTCCCTCCTCCGCAACCTGCCCCCTTTTAACCACTCCTGACCAAACAGATCAAAATCTTACCACGGACAACCGGGCCTGCTTCCAACTGAAGAATGATGCTAATTGGTCAAACTTCAAACTCATGTCAGAAATCAAAGTCTTCAATAGAATTGCCAGCTGAAAGCCCTCTTCCCACACTTTGGACCCCCTCCCATCCACAATAGTAAAAAATCTCCACCACATCATTACCCCTTTCTGGACAAAATTCATTAACTCATCTCTCGCATCAGGTTGTCTCCCAGACTCCCTACAACTAGGACAAATCACACCTACACTCAAGAAACCAGGAGCCGACCCCAACGAGCTCAACAACCTCAGACCTATCTCCAACCTACTGTTCCTAGCTAAAACATTGGAGAAATGCATTCTCCAACAACTTAACAAACATATGGACGACTTCAACCTGCTGGACACCTTTCAATCGGGTTTCAGGAAAGGTTTTAGCACTGACACAGCGGCGATGCTCAATATCTCCGATGATATCCACAGAGCCTTAGATGAAGGTGAGGCCTGTCTCCCCATCCTTATTGACTTATCAGCGGCATTCGACACAATAAACCATCCAGCTTTACTTGAGACTCTGAAGAGACGCTCTGGCATTAATGGCACAGTACTAGAATGGTTCATTTCCTTCCTTCAGCACAGTTCACAAAAAATTAAAATCAACTCCTGCCTCTCTGCACCATCAAGTGTCAAACTTGGAGTCCCTCAAGGATCAATTCTCTCACCATCCCTCTTCAATCTGTTCATGGGACCCCTTGCAATTATTCTGAAGCAAGCAGGGGTTCAATGCCACCTCTATGCTGATGACATTCAAATACACCACAAATTCAAATCACCCAAGGATGTCAAATACATCAATGCCACGCTAACCAAGATCCAATCCTGGTTTAATGCAAACCATTTAAAGCTGAACCCAGACAAAACGGAATTAATACTGTTCTCTCCGAAAAGTAACCACCGACCAATCCAAGGCTGGCTCAAGAATCTTGATGCTCTAAACTGCTCCCTTGTCCTATCTGATTCAGTAAAATCTCTAGGCATTACCCTGGATAAGAACCTGTCAATGAAAGACCACATCAAGAACTCTGCAAAAGGTACACTTTTCTCTCTAAAACACATCAAGAAAATTAAACCTTTCATTCCCCAAGGTGATTTTAAGACAATTGTACAATCCCTAGTCCTTTCTAAACTAGACTATGGGAACGCCATCCTAACAGGTGCACCAAAAGCTCACCTTGCCCCACTAAGGTCAGTCCTTAATATGGCGACTCGACTCATAACTGGTGGGAAAGGATTTGAACACATCACACCTACCCTCAAATCTCTTAACTGGCTCCCCATGGAAGGCAGATATATTTACAAACTGGCCTACATCACTCACAAGGCCCTTCACACCCAATCCCCAAATTACCTGAACAACAAACTGGTTAAAGCAGGAAAATCAAGAACTCTGAGGAGCACCAACTTACTTCTTCTCATCCCCCCGAAACTGAGAAGGAAAGCGACCCAGTGCCGATCCTTCTCTGGTAATGTTCCCAGGATATGGAACACACTGCCTACGGACCTCAGATGCAACCCCTCCTTCCATGGCTTCAAAAAGGACCTGAAACTACTGCTCCTCAACCAAAACTTTAACGACCAAGTCAACCAACCTAGGCATCAATAGACTAATGATCTCCCCTCTCACTCTGACCTTTTCAAAGATGGGGGTCATCTGACTGTTTCAACAACCTACGTTCTTCACTCGCTCAATGTATATTTAAGTGTGATGTCTTTGCTTATATATTTTATGATTCCTCATGTTCTACGATGTAGTGCAACTTCTTCTTTTCTTGTATATGTAAAGCGCTCTGATACCCCCGGGTCTAGCTAGCGCTATATAAACTTTATAAATAAAATAATGCAAAAGGGAGAAATCAGGGAGATAAAGGGAGAAGCCAGGCTGACAAAGTGAGAAATTTACAAAAAGCGAATGAGTGGATATGATATCTTGATCTGCACATCACCATATGTACAGAGGTCATGGAAATTACAATATATCACTCTCCAACCATTCAATATTGGGTGCTAAGACAGTGCCAAATACTCATCCACCTAGAGTATTGCACTTTTGGAACTATGAAGTAGTCCAAATCCAAATCCACCTCATAAGCACTGTAGCACACCAGAGCAAAGTCTCTATAGTAGTTATTCGAACACTTCAATCGTTGTAATTGTAAGAAAATGTTGAATATTGTTGCGCTTATTCAGAAACTGTGCTAAATAACGCAGAAAACTCCACACAGTAATCCAAATCCGTGTCGAGATTTCAATATTTAATCTTTATTCCAGATTCACACAGCAGCTGTGTGAATCTGGAATAAAGATTAAATATTGAAATCCCGCATAGATTTGGATTACTGTGTGGAGTTTTCTGTGTTATTTAGCACAGTTTTTGAATAAGCGCAACAATATTGAACATTTTCTTACAAAGACAACGATTGAAGTGTTCAAATAACTGCTGTAGTGACTTTGCTCTGGTGTGCTACAGTGCTTACGAGGTTGACAAAGTGAGAAACCAGGGAGATAAAGGGAGAAACCAGGGAGATAAAGGGAGAAACCAGAGAGATAAAGGGAGAAACCAGGGTGACAAAGGGAGAAACCAGGGAGATAAAGGGAAAACCAGGGTGATAATGGGAGAAACCAGGGTGAAAGAGTGAGAAACCAGGGTTGAAAAAGAACCAGGAATAGGAAGATAAAGAGACAGGAAGTGTAGGTGTGGTGGAGAAAGGGGCAGGAGGTGGAATTAACCTCACCACAGATCTTATATTTCACAGCTCACCCTCATATCCCTCAATCTTAATCCCTCCTTGTCTTCCTTTGGGGGAGTTTTCCCACACCTGGCACTAAAAAAGTGATCCTCCTTCCTGAGTCGGGACCTGTTTGGACTCTGTCCCAGAAAACAATTCTCTGAGATTCCTTCAAATGACTGCATTATTCATAAACTGCCCTTTTTCTAGCTTTTTTCAGTTTTTTTTTTAGCTCAGATGGTTGCATTCTTTCAGATGGTTTCCCTCTTTTACTCCATTTTACTCTCCTGCTCTGATGATGCTTACTTTGGAGTGGGAATAATAAAGCGGACACCCCACGAATACAACACTTTCCCCAATGTTGCTAAGTCTGGAGAGGAAATAGTCAATCCGTCCCTCCTAAATTCTTTTCCCAATATTGCTTAGTTTGGACCCACTTAGAGTACAAACTTTCCCCAATGTTATTTAGTTCGGAGAGGAATAGTAAATATGAACCTCCAAATTACTAACTTCACATATTTCCTTCTTTCATGGCTGTTTTTGTTTATTATTTTTTGCAATGTTTTCAATAAAAAGTTAGTTTTTGTAATGTAATGCATTTTTAATTATTTTATTGAACATTTGATCATTATTATTTTTAACTCTTTATGCTTTTTAATAACATACACATTTAAGTAAAAAATTTTTACACTTTTATTTTAGCAACATTTTAGTTGGCAATATTATGTGTAACACATACTTCTTTTATTTACAAATGCACTTTTAAACATTTTTTAACATTATTTTCATATATATACAATAATTATTTGTACATGGAATCAAATTGAAAAATAGTCTTAGAATCATTTCGATTTAGGTATAATTTTTATTGAGTATAGGATTTTTTAGTGTTTCTGGTTTTATTTTTCATTCTGCAGCTGTTAGAGCAGAGTCTAATTGTAGATATTTAATTATACCTAAAATTTTAAGGTCATTCATTCTATTTTTTGATTTTCAGTATGTTTTCTATTTTTTAATATATCTTCTTAGATTTGAAGGGTTGCTTCAAATGCCTGGATGGAGTGTATTAATGTATGTATTGTGTATTGTGTTGTGAATGTTGGGGGAAAACACCACTACTACGGAATTGTAGTATTTAATTTTTATATTAAGTGTGGGAGGGAATGTTCATTTTATGTTCTGTTCATCATGGCCACAGAAGACATCCGTGCTATCCTGGACCGGGGAGAAACTGCAGCCTTCATCCTACTCGACCTCTATGCAGCCTTTCATACAGTCTCCTGCCACACCCTCTTCAGAATCACCAGCATATCCTATGCGAATGACACCCAACTCATCCCCTCTATGAAAGACAAGTTAGAACCAACTCTTAAGTATTGCTATGTATTAAATACCTTTGTTTTTGTGACACCAATTTATATTTTCAATTTAAAAACATGTTTTCTGGACCTATAAAAAAAGGATATAGAAAATATTCTTTGTTTGAAAATTATATTGAGGTTACTTATTTAGAGTTTTCAGTGTCAGTTTCATAAGTCTTTATTTCGATTGTTATATCATAAAAGACAGTTTGTACAATAAAATTAGTGGAATACAAGAGTAGTTAAAACGACATATTTGCTTAAAACATTTCATCATTAAAAAAACAATTAAACAATTTATTAATTAAAGACCCGATATATGAAACCCTAAAAAAAAGGAAAAAAGAAAATAGTTTGTTATTCTTCCAATCAGGTGCCTGCTAATATCTGCAAGTGTCTAGCACGAATGATCCATGCCCACCCCAGATATTTGGCCACGCCTATTACCCCCATCTCTGATGTATTAGTTTGTAGCGCCCGCAAAGCTTCAGTTCTTCCTTTAATTTTCAATTTACAAAAAATAGGCCTAATCCATTTAGTTCGGGGGGTATGATATGCTGGACAAGCAAAGACAAAATGACCCAGACTCTCCCTTTGGTCAACACACCAGGGGCAAAACTCATTTGAGTGGCCCGTCCAATTTTTTGTAAAAGATCTCACTGGCAGGGATCCTACTCGAAATTGGTGATAAAGTTTTTTATCTAGTGTTTTTGTGATGGCGTCCCAGTAAGTCTCCAGGGAAGGGTCTAGTTTATGGGCCAAAAATCTGCCTGTCAAACTCGTACCCTCAGATTGCACGATAGAAGGGAGTTTAACAGATGCCCAGTAGAGTACTGCAAATGCTTGCTTTGGCGGGAATATGGAGGAGCCTGGAGAGACCCATAGGTCAATTAGACCCATCTCCTTCAAAATTAATTTAACCTCTCGCAACCAAGGGATGTTACTAGAACCTGGTAATGATCTCACATCCAACAATTCACTTGCAAACCGACTTAGATCCGGAGACGTCCAGATCCTTCTCCACGGCGCCACTAGCCGATAACGCGCCATTTCGTTAATCGGTTTGCAGCCCATGTCCAGCAAGAGAGGTTTAGTTGGTGTAAATTGTGGGAGACCTACCAGGTTCCGCAGGAACTTATTTTGTACTTTAACCAATGGCGAGAGGTCCTTATAGCCCCATAGGTCAGCCCCATACAGAATAGCAGAACTAATCTTGGCCTCATAAATCCTAAGTGCTGGTTTAACCCGTTTAGTTAGTGACAATTTTTGTTCCTGGATTAAACAGCCTGTGAGGCGGGCAAATTTTAAGCGAAGTACATCAATCTGGGATTTCCAGCGGAGGCGATAGTCTATGGTTACTCCAAGGTAGGTCATAGCCTCAACTTGTTCAAGACTAGCACCATTTAGCGTAACAAAACCTTTGATGGGGCGATTTTTTGTTAAGACCATAAATTTGGTCTTGCTCACGTTGATTTGCAGATCATTTAGCTTACAAAACTCCTCAAACCTGTTTAATGCCTTTTGCAACCCTCCACGTGTCTTGGAGAGGAGTAAAGTATCATCTGCAAAGATGAGCATTGGAAATTTGGTCCCACCTAAGCATGGTGCATCCGTTGGGGTTTCCGCAAAGAACTTAACTACCTGATCGATAAACAATAGAAAAAGGGTCGGTGCCAAAAAGCACCCTTGTCGGACACCTCGGGTTACGGGAAAACTATCCGTTACCTGTCCCTGGCTGCCCCACCTTACCCTAGCAAAATTGTCCTCATGTAATCTGATCACAAGGTCCAATAGATCCAACGGTAGTCCTAGGTTTCTCAGGACCTCCCACATCTTGGATTTTGGCACAAGATCAAAGGCCGACCTCAGATCTATAAAGGCGGCATAGATGTGTCCGCCGCCCATCAGCACCACCTTACAGTAAACCAGAGTAAGTCTGAATACCTGATCGATGGTGCTGATGCCTGATCTGAAGCCCGCCTGTAATGGGGAAAGAACATTTTCCATCTCCATCCATCCCTGGACTCTCGCAAGGACCATCCTGGCAAAGATTTTTTGTAAGGAATCAATTAAACTGATGGGGCGGTAGTTTCCCGGGGCCGAACGGTCCCCTTTTTTAAAAATTGGGAGAATTTCCGCCCCTTTCCAGGATTCAGGAATCCTTGCTCATTTGGTGATTGCATTAGCAATCAGGGTTATATAGGGGACCCATAATTGGAGATTTATTTTAAAGAGATCCGTCGGAATAGAATCCATGCCTGGCGCTTTCCCCGATTGGACCTGCCTATGAGCAGACTCAGTGTCAGAGGTTGTAAAAATAAGCGAGTGACTAAGATTAGGATACACAGGTGTCTGCGTCACTTCCCTAATAAAAGGTTGCGGATTATGGTCCTTAAACTGTCCTGAGTAAAATTTCACCCAGTCTTCCACAGACACATGGTTTGCTGGGATTTGAGAGTCGGGGTTCCTACCCCATTTCAACATTTCCCAGAATTTGGCCTGATTTGGGGATTGACATGCCTCAAAAAGATTGGACCAATGACACTCATCCCAATCTCTCTTCGCCTCCCACTGTGTTTTTTTGTACGTTTTACGTGCCATTTTAATATCGCTGGTGACACGTGATTTAATGGCTGCAATTAGATTACTATGTTCTACCCTGCAGTTCTTATTATACCATTTTTTCCGTGGGCCCATTCCCATCTCCTTTCCTTGTTTGTTAGGGATGGTCAACAGGGCCTTAAGTTTGGTAAAACACTGATCATGGAGCTCACTAATCTGGGAGGCGGCGCCCGAAATGGATGGTACATTCAACATGGCGCTCAGTGTCATCGAAACTTCCTTTGAAATTCCCTCCAACAATGTGGCATCATTCACGGCCCTGCTCCATTTTACCCTTCTTCTGTCGTTTGTCAGGACAGCTTCGGCCGTTATACACGAGGCTAATTGGGGACTAGTCAAGTCACATGGGAGCTTAAGGCTCGTGACCAAAGGGTTATGGTCGCTTTCTGGGCGAGTCACAACTTCCATGTCGACAAGAAGTGGCCAGTATTTCATTGTAAACAAGATATAATCTAGCCTACTTTTGCTAACCCCATTGTCGAAGGTAGGTCGTCCAACCTTATCGGAGAATGAGCGCCCATTTGCCGCTCTCAGACCCCACTCCAAACACAACCCTGACCAGTATAGTGCGGCGTCAGTCCCCTTCTTGATTTTATTCAGGGCCATTTTCGGGATGTTCCACACTGCATCTACCTCAAACCCCAAATCATCTTCTTCGCTAAACAGGGGTTCAAAAGTACAATTTAGATCCCCTGCTACAAGGATTAATTTGTCTCTCCCAATTAGATCAAGATAGGAGTCCAATTCGTTAACAATGACCGGGCATCGCCCACCGGGGTAACCTCGGGCATAAATGTTGATAACTACTATGTCCATATGGTTCTTTTTCCGTAGCTTGATACCCAAAAGATCTGGGTTGTCCACTGCAATTTCTGTTGGTTTATAATCGATGGATTGTCTAACCCAAATCACTAGGCCCCCAGAAGCTCTACCTTTGGGACCCTGGATTGCAGGTTTGTAAAAGTTCAGAAACCCTACCCGATATATTGGATCAGGTGCCCAGCTCTCTTGGAAGATTAAAATATCAAATGTGTCAATAAAATCTATCCCATCCTCGGAGCACACACGACCCTTTAGCCCTGCGATGTTCCATGAGGCCATTTTACGCAGCGTACCCTGGCTGACAGGTGCAACAAAATCCGAAACATTCTGCTCTGGACATATCTCCCGACCATTGCTCAGGAAACAAGCAAAATTAGTTAAAACTGTAGCTGGCACTTTCTCTAGATGTTCTCCCTCCCAACTTGTCACTGCCTTGTCTACTACATCACCCCTATTATCAATGATTCCACATTCACTCCCTCCGTCACATGCGGGATGGAGTCAATCAATACCCTCCAAACCAGATAAGGGTTCAAAACGATTGTACAAACTAGGGTAGAAAGGGGAATGAGGAAACCCTGCCAGTTGGGGTCTTCCAACAAAACTATTCCGCATCAAAGGGTTAACAACTGGCACATTATATCTTTTGGGGTAAAAATAGGCAAGATCCTGTGACTGTACATCACCCACCCTCCCATACCTTGCATCTCTACGAATATAATTCACCACCCAAGGATCTCTAAAATTTATGATAATACTTCTAGATCCTTTTCACAATGTCCCACCCAATCAACCCTTCTCACGTTCAGTATCTCAGTGGCGGATGACGGGGGAACGGGACGATTTTTATTTAGCCAAAAAACAACTTTATTTTTTAGATCCCCATGGGATTCAATTTGGCCCTCCCTACAAGGTGAGACACCTGTTAAAATGATTGTATATGGGGTGGCTTCAATAGGTAGGTCTGTGCCGGGGAGTCCCCGTTTATTAGCCTTCAATGGAGGAGGAACTTGGGTGGTGGTAACAGCACTCCCCCCCCCTCGTAGATTTGTTTTAGGATATGTAGAGGGGGTAGAACCACCCCTCACCTGCACCAAAGAACAAGTTTTGGGTATTGATGCAAGATTACTTTGGGGGGCCGAGTGATTGGATTTAATACTGGCCTTCTTAGGTTTTAAGACCTGTGGGCATAATGCCGGTGCTTGGGTAATGGTAATATGAGGGTTCCCAACACCAGAGTCTATACCAGCATGGTTATTTGGGGCTGGCCGAGAAGTTACTGGCTTACCAAAGGCTAAGGCAGACTGCTTACTACTAGCAGCTACACCTTGTGTTTTAGATTTAATAGTACAGGTAGTGTTGGGCAAGTCCTTTTGGTCATTAACCAGGCTTTTTAGCATGCCAGTGTTAATATTAACAAGGTTCTCCAGTATATCCAGTTTTGAGTGCATTAGTCTAGTTCTTTCCAATAGAGGAAGCATAAGCGTTTTAAATAATACTTCCATTTTTCCAAGTAAACCCTCATCACCACTACAACTCACGGGATAGGGGTCAGAAGAACCAGGTCGGACTAATGAGGGCAGTGGGAGATCCCTGTCTATCAAAGGGGGCTGCGAACTGGGGTAGGGTTCTAAATTAGTTGGGAGCCGCTGAGAGTCAATTAGTTTGGGTATTTTCGAGATACCTCCGCTCTGGCAATCCTTCCTGCGTTTTCTACATTTCCTTTTACCAGAAAAAAGGATTGGAGAGTCCCCGGAAGACGAGGGATCTAATTGTGATTGGCTAACCGAGTGTTCACTCCCCCCCTCCACACTCCTGGAGTGCTCACTAGGGCTCATATCACTCTCGGTGGGAATCAAAGACGGGCCCTCTGCCTCGCAGTGTATATCCACCAAAACTGGAACCAGAGATGGAATAGTACCTGGTGCCATGTTTTTTGGACTTGGTGCCATTGCAAGGGGTCCTAACGAAGAGCGTTTCCCGCTAATCAGGTCAAGAGACTCTCCGCGGCATTCGACACTGTCTGCCACCGCACCCTGGCACAGCGCCTGAGCAACGTCGGAATCCAGGACAAGGCGCTGGAATGGATCATCTCCTTCCTCGACGGAAGAACACAGAGAGTCCGCCTACCACCGTACAAGTCAGAGGCCTCCGAAGTCATCTGCGGCGTCCCTCAAGGATCCTCTCTGAGCCCCACCCTCTTCAACGTCTACATGAGCCCCCTCGCGGCCATCGCACGCCAACACAACCTCAACATAATCTCCTACGCCGACGACACCCAGCTGATCCTCTCCCTGACCAACGACCCCGCCGCCGCCAGAGCCAACCTACACGAAGGGATGAAAGAGGTAGCCGAGTGGATGACGACCAGCCGCCTGAAACTGAACTCGGACAAGACGGAGGTCCTCATCCTGGGCTCTTCACCCTCCGCCTGGGACGACTCCTGGTGGCCTCCCGCCCTGGGCACCGCACCCAAACCGACAGACCATGCACGCAACCTGGGCTTCATCCTGGACTCCTCCCTCTCAATGACCAGGCAAGTCAACAACGTCTCCTCGGCGTGCTTCAACATCCTACGCATGCTACGGAAGATCTTCTGGTGGATCCCCACCGAGACCAGGAAGACCGTCACCCAGGCCCTCGTCACCAGCCGACTGGACTACGGCAACGCCCTCTACGCCGGTACCACCGCCAAGCTCCAGAAGAGACTCCAGCGGATCCAGAACGCCTCAGCACGACTCATCCTCGACATCCCACGACACAGCCACATCTCCGGACATCTGAGAGACCTTCACTGGCTCCCCGTCAACAAAAGAATCACCTTCCGCCTCCTCACCCACGCACACAAAGCCCTACACGACCAAGGCCCGAGCTACCTCAACAGCCGGATCAACTTCTACGCTCCCAAACGCCACCTCCGTTCAGCCAACCACGCCCTCGCCGCCGTCCCCCGCATCCGAAGAGCAACTACAGGAGGAAGGTCCTTCTCCTACCTGGCTGCCAAGACCTGGAACTCCCTCCCGACCGACCTGCGCCTGACCCAAGACCACCTCTCCTTCAGGAAGAAGCTGAAGACCTGGCTGTTCGAGCAGTAGCGGCACCCCCCCCCCTCCCCTAAGCGCCTTGAGACCCTACGGGTAGGTAGCGCGCGCTATAAGTGTCACTGATTGATTGATTGAAGAGAGAGCCTTTTTTCCGCAAAGGCAATCTCCTTCTCCAGGATTCCAGTGGCCTTGGTAATAAAAGCATCCAGGGGCCCAGTAACTACCCCCTTTGTGGTCTGTAGTTGGACGGAACGTTCCTTCCCGGAACGTAGGGGCATGATGACAACAGCTTGTGACAGTAAAGAAGGAAACAGATACCTATATGTTCACAATTACTCACTTAATAGGGACAGAAAAAAAATATATAAGAGCAAGGAGGGTGGCCCAACCCAACCTCGCCCGACCGCGGACGGCCGCAGACGGCCCCGCCCTTGTCCCAGGCTTCTCCCAGGACGCTCCCGCGCAGCGTGGGTAGCAGGTGGTTGATATAGGGACTTTAGTCAGTGGGGCGGGGCAGGCAGGGAGAGCGGCCAAGGTGGTGGCAATTCGGGCTAGCGGGGACTCCTGGGAGATGTAGTCCCGGTCCCGCTGCTCGCAGCCCTGCCTACACTCACACACCCACAGCAGACTCCAAGGGGCCAACACTTCCAGTGGCCACAGACCCGCTGCAGCACACCCCACGAAGCGGGACCCGCGAAGCAGGTACCGCGAGGCGCAGCACTGAGAGTCAGGAAACAGAGCACAGGGTCCCGGCAGGTACAAAGATTTCAGCAGACCGTCCCAGAGTGGTTCCAAATGCTGGGGATTTTAATTTCGTTGGTGGGGCGGGGCAGACAGGGAGAGCGGCCCAGGTGGTGGCAATTCGGGCTAGCGGGGACTCCTGGGAGATGTAGTCCCGGTCCCGCTGCTCGCAGCCCTGCCTACACTCACACACCCACAGCAGACTCCAAGGGGCCAACACTTCCAGTGGCCACGGACCCGCTGCAGCACACCTCACGAAGCGGGACCCGCGAAGCGGGTACCGCGAGGCGCAGCACTGAGAATCAGGAAACAGAGCACAGGGTCCCGGCAGGTACAAAGATTTCAGCAGAGCTTTCAAATGTTTAATGGATTTACACTTACTTTTTTGATGATGGTTTCCAGATTTTATTGGACCGCACGGCAGGCTTCACTCTTCTTTTTGAGGCACAGGCATAAAATTGGCTTATTTTTTCATTTCTTTTATAGTGCTTTATTAATTATATGTTTGTTCAGATTTGTTAACTGTTTTTATTTTGAATCTGATTGATTGGTTATTTCTTTTTTCTCTTCTATGGTGTTTGCCGTATTTGGGAAACACTCATTTGTGTGTATATGTTCATTTGTATTATTATTTAAAATGTTTTGTGATGATTTATATTAAACATATACGTTTAATATTGTGCTATCACTATTTTATTTGTTCATATTTTATGTTTGATATTTTTGAATGTTTTTATTATTTTGATGGTGGATCAATATTTGGCATGTCCACATTTTGTCTACTGATAAATTGGTAATATTAATATATAAAAACCCAATATTAGCTTTGCTGATATTTTTGTATTTTACCTTGGAGCTGTTAGAGATTGACTTTGTGGTTATCTATATTTTTTAATAGATACTTTTTTTTGCTGCTTGATGATATTTTGGTCGATAATCAATAGTACAACTCTGATTGAATAATAATATCATCATTTGTTCTTCTATCACATGAACTGGAGAGGATTTCAGAAAGGTGATCATTCCCTAATCAATCTCTTAGCTCCAATTTGTGAGGCCAAATCAAAATTTTTATTGTTTTCAGAGGTGTAATCTTGCACTGTTTCTTCTTTGCACAATAGTCTAGCAGATAAGACTGTAGCACCGCATGCAGTTGCACTGCATTCTTTGGGATAATTTCGACATTTCAGATTTACTAATCCCAATTCAAGCTCACCCACATTGGGTAAAGTTTTGGACTTTACATTGGGTAATATTTACGATTACTTCTCCAAATGTGTTAGTTAAAGCATTGAACTTTAGCTGGGGGTGGGGGGGAGTAAGCTTACCCATTACTACTCCAAAATTACACACATTGGAGAAAGTGTTGGATTTTGGAATAATAATAATAATAATAATAATAATAATAATACTAATAACAATAATAATAACATTTGTAGAGCGCCTGGTTACACTAAGCTAGTGTGTCCCCGCGCTATGGTGTGACTAGTAACAGTTAGGCGGACAGCTCCCTCTCTCTAAGCCTCAGAAGCGGTTCCTCCCCCCCTCTGGCCTGAGGGGAAGAGATGGGTTTTCAATTGTTTCCGAAACATTTGTTCAGAGGTCTCCAGTCGCATTCTTGTTGGGAGTCTGTTCAATTGTTGAGCTGCCTGGACCCGACAGCGTTCTTCACCCAGATGCCGAAGCAGCAGGGCGACCAAGAAAGCTGCAATCCACACTGGGTTATGAGGGTGCACAAATTATGATGCACCTGTTCCAAATCGGACTTAAGGACGGCTACAATGCACCTTTATGTGTAAACTTCCCACCCCTGAGGTGACTTAAGGTAAAGTATGGGGAGGCGAGCCACCTCCCACTGAAGGATCCAGGCCAGCAACCATCCTGAGCTGTCCTCTGCCTATGGAGAAGCTGAGATAAGATTTCAGGGTTTATTTCTCCAGCCTATCCCTCGCAGCCGCAACCTGCCGCTGAGCCGGTACCTCCCCTCGCTGCCCCTCCATATCATCGGAGGGGGGGGGGGGGGGGTAGGAGTCACTGAATATGTACCAGCTGAGGTTCTGTGAATTCTGAACCCATGGGTTCCGTTTTGTGTATGGCAGCCATTTTGTGGTTGCCCTCACATAGGCCATGATTGTGGCTGAAACCAGTCTTTTAAGGACATGTAGACCTTAGCTTGAGTTCATGCTGACTCCTGTTTGACCTGAGTGAACTGACCCTGTTGCCTGAAGCTGACCTTGTTAAACCAGTTCCTGCCCTTTAGCAGATCAAGATTGAGGATCAAAGCACAGGACATTGTAGAGTTTAGTATGCACACACACACCCCTTAGCCTGCTTCTTATCTGTTTTCTGTTCCTTCTTTTATAGTCTGTTTATGATATGGGTTGTGGTCCTTTTATTATGGGTTTGTCCCGGCTTGTGTAAGAAGGAATGTTAGGCATTTTTGCATGCTTGCAAAAGCTAGGACTGCCCCTTACTTGTATGCTGAAGTTTGTAACCCTAAGCATATAAAAGGCCTCTGTTTTCTCTATTCCTCAGACTACCTCATTCAGTTGCTACGGCTTCTGTGTGACGTGGCCTCACTTATTAAATTTAATAAAGATGTCTTTTCATATTTTCAGCTTCTGTGCCAAGTTCTTTTTTTTATTAGTAAGTATTCCCTGAGAATGAAGATTTCAGTTCTTCAAATGGCGCGCCAACGTGGGCTTCATCAGAGAAGTGACTTTCTGAAGGAGTGATCTTGTCAGGAGACTGAAATCTACTGAGGAGGAGAGGATGGGACTCTGCTACTTTGTGCACAAGGATTCTGGAGATTCTCTGTCTTCGCAGCCCGGTATATTTCTGATCCTCCTGATTTTGATCCTCCACGTGATGTCACTCCTGACTGAGAACCTTTTTGGCGTGAGTATTCTAAAAAAGACCGTTAGGTCATGTAGAACTTGACAGTTAGAATTTGGATAACCTTTTGATTAGTAAAAATAAGAAGTACAAGTGGGTCGCTCCCACGACTTTGTTTGGTTTCTTGGTTTTGATTTGGTTATTGCAATTACCAAAGCCGAGGGTCTCGAATATTTGCGAGTATATCGTTTTTGATAACCCCTTGAAGTTTGCAGCTAGATTAGTGAGCTATAAGATGCCTGGTCTTAGCAAATTTAGGACTGTAACTTTGGAACTTTGGAATTTGTGTTGGCCAACTTTGAATTTGTATAGGTTTGTATATGCGAATTGCAATTTGTGTAGAACAGGTAATGAGGAGAATTTTCTCTATTTGGTTTAGTTGAACGGTACACGTACGAAAAGTACATTAAGCACTACATTGATTATAAATTCTTAGTATCTTATTGTGCCATTTATTTGTAAATATTAGATGTAATAAAGGGAAAAAAACCCTGGTTTAAATAGATTAATTCGTGTTTTTAACTGTACAATGTGTTTTTTTTATTGTGATACTTTTATGATATGTTTTTATCGAAATAAAGCTTTTTGACTTGACTTGACTATAATATTGTATATTTTGCAATATTTTTGGCATGCCTGTTTAAAAGCTCACATACGAAGAATGTGTGACTTTATTTGGAAGGTACCATAGTGCGATGTGAAGTAAATTAGCCGGCTTCCCTAGAGGGAATATCTAAATAGGTTTAGATTTACAAACATATTTCTTCCTTGGTGATTTTGTATCCCCAGGGAATTAAAATATGACATAATACATATAAGGATCCTTTGTTCTGCGCAATGTTATGAAGGAAGTTATGCAGAGCGATTTTTTGGTGTTCTGCTAGCCAAAGCTAGTGAATTCAGTGTATTTTTCGCTACTTGGACATATATCAGTCTGTTGGGCTGTTTTTGCAGTCTTTTGAAACACAATTGAGAAGCGTTTCTTGTAAATATGACTTACAACTAGTATTTACAAATGGTTTGGTTTAAGTACAGTCTGTGGGCTGTCCTTGGTTTCTGTCCTGAGTATTGATTTGTGGGTTAAATTTGTGTTTAAATGTCTATGTGGTTTTCCCATTAGTGCAATTTCTGTAAGTGAATAGCGTTGGCACTATTTATGAAATGCATGGCTAAAGCGCGCCGTATTGTGTGTCCTGAGTGTTTCACCCCTTTCTGTTTAATTCTGAAATAAGGGATGCAGCTTGCTTTTATATATGAAATTAGCCAAAATTATTGGGTTTATTAAAAATAATTATTAAATTATGAAAAATAATTATTAAAAATAAGTGCTACAAAATTAGTTTTTTACTATTCATGAAGCTTAATGCTCATACTGTGACCTCCTAGAATTATAATTTAATTTGAGTTGTGTTGCACTGCATAATGAGGACATTAGCATATGACATCTCACTTGGCGCAGGCGTTAAAAACTCAGTTTTCTAAGGATTTACACGAGATATGTCTAATGTCTAATATCTGTAATGTGTAAAGAACATTCTGAGGATGATTAATATGTAACATACTTATAGGATATTTATTTTTAAGTGCCCTAAATATCAAAGTCAAATTTGGGTATTTTTGCCATTTAAAATAGCCTTAGGCTTCAGTAAATGCATACATTTAGGTATAAAACACAAATTTGCAGGTTGTTCCCATTTGGGGTTACGTTTAATGGCTCAGTGAGCCAATGTGCCTGGTGCAGAGGTTTGAGTTTAATATCAGGGTTAAAGGTTTTTAACTTTCGCTGGACCTAACTGAGACCTTCATCTATATAAGGTTGATGAAATGAGTACCATTGCAAACAAGCATTTGTTCTAAAAACTGGTATGTGTGTTATTATGTTCTGCGAATTATTCATAGTAAATGTTTTAATAATATAAGTATAGAAATAAATTATAGCCCCTAATAGGAGTAATATATATAACATGTGTTTTAAATAGAGTGAATTATTGCAGTTTAGGAGGAATCCGGAAGGCCTTTTGACTTTGTCAGCCTCAGAATGAGCAGAGGGTGGGGGCTAGTAGAACTGCAGAGGTTTGCTCAAGTCCCGCTGAGGTGTTATCTTTAGTTTCCCTATAAACAATGTCATGTTGACATTTGTGACCTTTTAAATTAAGGCCTTGTCTCTGTGAAATACAGAATGACCTTGCTAAACAGGCCTCTAAAAGGAAGGGTTTCTGGTTTCTCCACAAAATTAAAGAAATTAATTCCAAAGGGAAAATTTGAAAAAGGTTTCTTTGAAAGTCCCAACACATGCTAAATGCTCTGCAGAAATGATATATTTGTATCTCTGCCTCTAAAAAAAATAATGTCTGCTAGTTGCTTTTATTTGACCGAAAATGAAGCATTGCATTAAGTCTTAGACAGAAAATAAGACGAAGCTTTTTATTGAAATTTTGAAGGCTGCATGCCTAAGTGAGAACGATTTTCCAATTAAGAATTATTTTTTACAGTGGAAATTGTGGCCCAAAGATAACATGGAGTGTCAGTAAAAGAATTTTACTTTTGGAAAGTTAAAATGGCTTAATGTTGCAAGCTGACTGACAAGATGGTAACAGTTAAGTAATAGAAATTTATTTTTATGTCTGTTCATGTGTATTATGTTTTGTCTTCTGATTAAACGTTATAATTGATGTCTGTTTGTTATGAGAAATGTCTCTCTTTTGTGTGTTGTGTATTTTTTCTTTTTGCTTCTGCCCACAGATCATTCATGGATTGTTCTGGGTGATTTTAAGGCTGACAAGACACGTGAGTTTGGTTGGTTAAAAAGGGATGTGTTTTTGCATAGCCATTGGGAAGAAATGTTCACGTGTTTTTTTTTTTATGTTTGTGTATTTGGTCCTATCATGAATTGTTCCTGCGGGTCCTGTGTGTCAGAAGAGACATAGTGGGTTGTATTTGACAGCCAAATGTCCACTAAATGGTGATTTGCTGTCAAAAGGAGAGTGAGGATTTTAAACCTGACAAATTAAGCAAGCCCAAATATTGAGTTTTGGGCTGCAGGTTCACAGTGGATAAAGTAAAGGACTTGAAGTGTGTGCGTCGCCGCTCATTTACATATGCTATTGTCTTGTCTATGTTTTTTTGTGCTTGATATACAGTAAGTATATCTGATGGCTTGACATGTGCGTTTTGCATTTATGTTGTTGCTTTTGATACTATTACAAGTTTACCTGTGTTGTGAAGGGATATACATGACGATGTGTATCCTGCACAACAGTTGGGTAGATTTGCTCTGACACTAAATTTCACAGAAAGACAGACAACACTTCATCAGTGTATGTCAAATTTGGCTTTAATGGTATTTGAAGGAAAATAAAAAAGAGATATACAGAATCAAAGTGTGTTACATGCTGTTAGTCACGTACTGCCCCTCCCCTTAAGGAACAGGCAGCCCTACATTTATGTATCCTGATTGGACGTAAGGATAAATTATAGATCTGTGACCTAATTTTTATATTACATTAGTCAGTTTTGTTCTGCTTCCTGAATAGTGTATGGCCTTGTACCATAAAGGAAACAAGGTTTCATTTTTCCCTGAAAAAGGAACTGGAACATTAGCTAAGATTACCGTATATGGTGTAGAGGCCAGCGGTAGAGCTGACTATCTTGAACTATTTTGATTTTTTACCCCCACTCTTGATGTTGTGTCACATGCCTGACTATCACCTGAGTAATTTCTTGTTCTTCCTATAGATTTTTCTTTTGACATTTCTCCCCTGATTGATGTCACATTGTGTCTAGTAATTGGGGATTTTAGCTGTGTCCTAGTCCCATTTTCCCTTTTCCATATTCCTTTCACCAGTTAGCCTTCTTTTATTATTATTATTGTATTAGGTTCACACTTCCAGATTACAGTAATGTACCAGAAACCCCTATATTATGTATAATTCCCTTTTGTATGACCAGACTGTTTTTTTTTTAAAGAATTTTCTTTAGGCCTACTTCATGTCCCTGATAATCTGTATTATGCAATTTTTCTTTTGAGATGTTCTAGATAAGGAATTTAGGAACACCTAGACTTAATTAATGAGAGAAAAAATGTGTTTACCCCATTAGACGATGTCACTATGTGTGAGGACATCCATTTAGATAAAATTCTCATATAGTTATCTACCCTTAGATGGTAGAAGATATGCTCTCACATGGAAACCCAATTGAAGAAATTAGAGGCACTGTTTGCTTATTGCCTTTGTCTTTGTATTCTATGAGAATGACAGTGTGTTCTAGACCAGAATTGTCTCATGGCGTATGGCCACTCCCTCGCAGATTGCAGGCCACCTGCTCGCAATCCTCTTGTTAAAAACAAACTGTTTTTGTACTAAATTGAAGGAAAATAACAAATGTGTCCCATTTCCTACGTCACTAGGTTCTGCGGGATTAAGTCATAATAACCTGCGGACCTTTGATGAAAAGCTAATTCCCATCAGTGACAGTCCCAGCACCCAGACAGTGATCGCCAGCTTGTCATCAGTGGTATCTCCAACGTTTTGTACTTGCTTCATCAGAATGCGTTGAACATCAGAAAAGAAGGTGGAGCTGGTTTTGCCACAGAACCAGAGTTTCAGTGCAAAAGAGCGAAAGAGAAGGATTCCAGTTATTTTAAGTTTTTAGTTTCTCACCTGTCATGTGCTGGTAACCTCTGACAGTAGGCAGTCCATTGAGCCCTTTGGCCTGAGTTTTGGCCACACCCCCCCTTTTCTTTGCTCCAACGGAAAGGCAGTGCACCAGAGGATCCAGGATTGGAAAAAGGCACTACATTGTGATACCTATGATTAAATGGAAGAGCAGCCCGAGCATCCTCTGACACTGAAAAGCGAGTGTTGGAGTCTGAAAGTGTTGCTGAGTATGAAAGCCTGTTGCTCTTTCCTGATTAATAGTACTTGGGTCTGCATGAGATGATCTGTGCCCATGATCAATGGAGAGCACACTATCTGTAGTGCCTGCCGCAGAGGAGAGATATTGATGCACGGCCTTGAGACATTGAGATTGTCAAATAAGCTGCGAGTGTTTGCCAGCAGGGCACTCCAACGGATACCGAGAAGGACCATTTTCATGAAAGGCCTGAATGAAGAGGCCCATGCGGAAGAAAACAACAGAAGATGATTTGATGAACAATAGAAGCCTGCCGGAGAGGCTTGGACGGACTCTGGGTATTTCCCGTGCGATTGCATAAAATGGGTGTTAAGAGATTGATTTTTGCTGGCATGTTTTTTTAAAGTAGTATTCTGTTTAGTAAAAGCAGAATAAAGTCCATTCCCTGTGGAAGAGTATCCCTTTTCACCTCAGAGCATTGATGAGGATCACCACTGTTTCACCTGAACATATAATAAGTTACTGAAATGCATAGGAGCCATACAAAATTTTACTAGATAATTTTAGGATTTGCTTTCTGCTTAGAGTTGTGAAAAATTATAATTTTGTTTGTAATAGTGGTCATTACTTTCTCCTGTTGTCCATATGTTCTTAATAACATGTTTTCTAGTATTTTTAAGCATGACGTTGTCTTTTGTGGGTTGGATCGTTTTCACTACCCAATTGACTTCTGCACCCACCCCCCAACCTATGTCTTTTCCTACTACTACTTCTTTGCATTCTTTTCATATCTTACCTGAACACGAGCAGATTTCAGTACTTCACAGCTCATCCTCCTTCTGAATGAGCTCGGCCTGCAAGGATCGCCGCACCCCGCAGAAGAGGTCTATAGAGACACCCCCAGATCACAGCCTTCATTGCCTCCCATTCTGTCGACTGACAAGCATACACATGCATAGACAGCCATTTTTTGGGGGGTTGCCAAAACATATTAACACTATTCCAAGATGGCTGCCATGTGTGCATGCATGCTCACACATAGGCAGCATCTTACAATCATTTTTGAAAATGTATAATAAGCACCATTAAAAGACAGCTCTAGTAAGTAATCCAAGTCTTATTAATGGATGGATTAGAGACACAATTGATTTTCTAATAACAATTAAGAAATCACTGTTCAGCTAGTTACTGATTTTGAAAAAGAAAATTATTTACGAGACACAATTCAATTATTACACATAATAGCAGAAGGGCCCTGCAAGTGGGATGCCCATAGTAACTAGTAACCTGAAAGAAGGCATAAACTGTTCGCTATAGACAGTTCTTTGTTGATAATGTTCATTGATCATCAGCCCTCCGAGGGAAATCTCAAGGTCAGTGTCTTTATGGAGCTCCTGTGACTTAGTTTACCCATGTGGCTCAGAAGTATTGTTTCAGTACCTATAAATAAAGTGAATGATTCACCCTACAACCTGGGGTCCCAATGATAAAGTACCTTTCTGTCCTTGGTTTTAATTCTGGGAGGTAATGCATGCAGTTCACCCTTGATCCAAGGTCTTATTGTTCGAGGTAGGTTGCACTGTGCAGCGCCCACCTACCTGGAGTCTCCAGTTCATCTCACCGGCTTTGTGGACACTGGTTGCATTGTGCAGTAAACGCACTGGTGTATGTCTGGTCAGGTGAGTGTAGACAATGCCGGTACCAACAGTTGATGAGCAGTACCATGGTCAAGCTGTTTATTATCTGGTTAGTGCTGCTCTGGGGGTCTTCCTCAGGCCCAAACAAAGGTATGAACTGTCCCACTTGTAGTCATAAGACATTGGAAAATGTCTTTATCTGTGGACAGATTAAACCTTCCTCCTTGGCACAGTTCGGTCTGGAGCAACCACTCATGCTTTGAGGCACTAACTTCTCATAATGAGGTTACCCACTGAGCACTTTGTTGACCCTGCAGTTTTAGGCATGCCCACACGGAAAGGAAATGTGGGTCACACAGATCTATTCACCATCCTGAGCTTTGCAGGTCCTCACTCACCATCCTGAGCTTTGAAGGTCCTCACTCACCATCCTGAGCTTTGAAGGTCCTCACTCACAATTCTGGGCTTTGCAGTTCCTCATTCATCATCCTGAGCTTTGCAGGTCCTCACTCAACATCCTGAGCTTTGCAGGTCCTCACTCACCATCCTGAGCTTTGCAGGTCCTCACTCACCATCCTGAGCTTTGCAGGACCTCACTCACCATGCTGAGCTTTGCAGGACCTCACTCACCATCCTGAGCTTTGCAGGACCTCACTCACCATGCTGAGCTTTGCCGGTCCTCATTCACCACCCTGAACTTTGCAGGTCATCACTCACCACCCTGAGCTTTGCAGGTCCTCACTCACCATCCTGAGCTTTGCAGGTCCTCACTCACCATCCTGAGCTTTGCAGGTCCTCACTCAACATCCTGAGCTTTGCAGGTCCTCACTCACCATCCTGAGCTTTGCAGGACCTCACTCACCATGCTGAGCTTTGCCGGTCCTCATTCACCATCCTGAACTTTGCAGGTCCTCACTCACCACCCTGAGGTTTGCAGGTCCTCACTCACCATCCTGAGGTTTGCAGGTCCTCACTCACCATCCTGAGGTTTGCAGATCCTCACTCACCATCCTGAGCTTTGCAGGTCCTCACTCACCATCCTGAGCTTTGCAGGTCCTCATTCACCACCCTGAACTTTGCAGGTCATCACTCACCATCCTGAGCTTTGCAGGTCCTCACTCACCACCCTGAACTTTGCAGGTCCTCATTCACCATCCTGAGCTTTGCAGGTCCTCACTCACCACCCTGAGCTTTGCAGGTCCTCACTCACCATCCTGAGCTTTGCAGGTCCTCACTCACCACCCTGAACTTTGCAGGTCATCACTCACCATCCTGAGCTTTGCAGGTCCTCACTCACCACCCTGAACTTTGCAGGTCCTCACTCACCACCCTGAACTTTGCAGGTCCTCATTCACCATCCTGAGCTTTGCAGGTCCTCACTCACCATCCTGAGCTTTGCAGGTCTTCACACACCATCCTGAGCTTTGCAGGTCCTCACTCACCATCCTGAGCTTTGCAGGTCCTCACTCACCATCCTGAGCTTTGCAGGTCCTCACTCACCATGCTGAGCTTTGCAGGTCCTCACTCATCATCCTGAGTTTTGCAGGTCTTCACTCACCATCCTGAACTTTGCAGGTCCTCATTCACCATCCTGAGCTTTGCAGGTCCTCACTCACCACCCTGAACTTTGCAGGTCCTCACTCACCACCCTGAACTTTGCAGGTCCTCACTCACCATCCTGAGCTTTGCAGGTCCTCACTCACCATCCTGAGCTTTGCGGGTCCTCACTCATCATCCTGAGCTTTGCAGGTCTTCACACACCATCCTGAGCTTTGCAGGTCCTCACTCACCATCCTGAGCTTTGCAGGTCCTCACTCACCATCCTGAGCTTTGCAGGTCCTCACTCACCATCCTGAGCTTTGCGGGTCCTCACTCACCATCCTGAGCTTTGCAGGTCTTCACACACCATCCTGAGCTTTGCAGGTCCTCACTCACCATCCTGAGCTTTGCAGGTCCTCACTCACCATCCTGAGTTTTGCAGGTCTTCACTCACCATCCTGAGCTTTGCAGGACCTCACTCACCATCCTGAACTTTGCAGGTCCTCACTCACCACCCTGAACTTTGCAGGTCATCACTCACCATCCTGAGCTTTGCAGGTCCTCACTCACCACCCTGAACTTTGCAGGTCCTCACTCACCACCCTGAGCTTTGCAGGTCCTCACTCACCACCCTGAACTTTGCAGGTCCTCACTCACCACCCTGAACTTTGCAGGTCCTCATTCACCATCCTGAGCTTTGCAGGTCCTCACTCACCATCCTGAGCTTTGCAGGTCCTCACTCACCATGCTGAGCTTTGCAGGTCCTCACTCACCATCCTGAACTTTGCAGGTCTTCACTCACCATCCTGAGGTTTGCAGGTCCTCACTCACCATCCTGAGCTTTGCAGGTCCTCATTCACCATCCTGAGCTTTGCAGGTCATCACTCACCATCCTGAGTTTTGCAGGTCTTCACTCACCATCCTGAGCTTTGCAGGACCTCACTCACCATGCTGAGCTTTGCAGGTCCTCATTCACCATCCTGAGCTTTGCAGGTCCTCACTCACCATCCTGAGCTTTGCAGGTCCTCACTCACCATCCTGAGCTTTGCAGGTCATCACTCACCATCCTGAGGTTTGCAGGACCTCACTCACCATCCTGAGCTCTGCAGGTCGATACTCACCATCCTGAGCTTTGCAGGTCGATACTCACCATCCTGAGCTTTGCAGGTCTTCACTCACCATCCTGAGCTTTGCAGGTCCTCACTCACCATCCTGAGCTTTGCAGGTCCTCGCTCACCATCCTGAGTTTTGCAGGTCTTCACTCACCATCCTGAGCTTTGCAGGTCCTCACTCACCATCCTGAGTTTTGCAGGTCCTCACTCACCATCCTGAACTTTGCGGGTCCTCACTCATCATCCTGAGTTTTGCAGGTCCTCGCTCACCATCCTGAGCTTCGCAGGTCCTCACTCACCATCCTGAGCTTTGCAGGTCCTCACTCAACATCCTGAGCTTTGCAGGTCCTCACTCAACATCCTGAGCTTTGCAGGTCATCACTCACCATCCTGAGCTTTGCAGGTCCTCACTCACCATCCTGAGCTTTGCAGGTCCTCACTCAACATCCTGAGCTTTGCAGGTCATCACTCACCATCCTGAGCTTTGCAGGTCCTCACTCACCATCCTGAACTTTGCGGGTCCTCACTCACCATCCTGAGCTTTGCAGGTCCTCACTCACCATCCTGAGTTTTGCAGGTCTTCACTCACCATCCTGAGCTTTGCAGGTCCTCACTCACCATCCTGAGTTTTGCAGGTCCTCACTCACCATCCTGAACTTTGCGGGTCCTCACTCACCATCCTGAGCTTTGCAGGTCCTCACTCACCACCCTGAACTTTGCAGGTCATCACTCACCATCCTGAGTTTTGCAGGTCCTCACTCACCATCCTGAGCTTTGCAGGTCCTCACTCACCATCCTGAGTTTTGCAGGTCTTCACTCACCATCCTGAGCTTTGCAGGTCCTCACTCACCATCCTGAGTTTTGCAGGTCCTCACTCACCACCCTGAACTTTGCAGGTCATCACTCACCATCCTGAGTTTTGCAGGTCATCACTCACCATCCTGAGCTTTGCAGGTCCTCACTCACCATCCTGAGCTTTGCAGGTCATCACTCACCATCCTGAGTTTTGCAGGTCCTCGCTCACCATCCTGAGCTTTGCAGGTCCTCGCTCACCATCCTGAGTTTTGCAGGTCCTCGCTCACCATCCTGAGTTTTGCAGGTCCTCGCTCACCATCCTGAGCTTTGCAGGTCCTCGCTCACCATCCTGAGTTTTGCAGGTCATCACTCACCATCCTTAGCTCTGCAGGTCCTCACTCACCATCCTGAGTTTTGCAGGTCCTCACTCACCACCCTGAACTTTGCAGGTCATCACTCACCATCCTGAGTTTTGCAGGTCATCACTCACCATCCTGAGCTTTGCAGGTCCTCACTCACCATCCTGAGCTTTGCAGGTCATCACTCACCATCCTGAGTTTTGCAGGTCCTCGCTCACCATCCTGAGCTTTGCAGGTCCTCGCTCACCATCCTGAGTTTTGCAGGTCCTCGCTCACCATCCTGAGTTTTGCAGGTCCTCGCTCACCATCCTGAGCTTTGCAGGTCCTCGCTCACCATCCTGAGTTTTGCAGGTCATCACTCACCATCCTTAGCTCTGCAGGTCCTCACTCACCATCCTTAGCTCTGCAGGTCCTCACTCACCATCCTTAGCTCTGCAGGTCCTCACTCACCATCCATAGCTCTGCAGGTCCTCACTCACCATCCTTAGCTCTGCAGGTCCTCACTCACCATCCTTAGCTCTGCAGGTCCTCACTCACCATCCTTAGCTCTGCAGGTCCTCACTCACCATCCTTAGCTCTGCAGGGCCTCCTGGGCTGCAGTAGCTGTTAAAGTTCACCAACTCCTCAGGTTGCTTCATTGCCCTCCTTTGCTATGCAGCGTAGACCCCCTGTGACCGGCGAAGGACAGATTTCTATCACATCCACAATTTGTGACTCTGTTCTTCACATTAAATCCTGCTTCCCTTGCCAGGTTAGAAAACAAGGCTACGTTTTCTGAAAATGTGTACAAAATGATGCATAATGACTCCTTGTCCTACTATGGCCCTATAAGGTTTTCAGCTAATACAATACAATGTGTGTCTTCGAACAAACAGAAAAAAATTACCAATTAATACATCTGTGGTATATATTTATATATGGTCACTAGCAATTCTGTTTGAGAGTGTATATAAGGGTATGTTACAATATAATTTGAGTTTTATTTCTCACTGTCCAGTGAAATATGGGCCAGGAAACGTCACGGGAAACTCTGATGAATTTATGTATGGTAATAAAGCATTACTTTACGTTAAAAAAACAAAATATTCACTGAAAAAAACAAAGGTTAAAGGGACATTATAGTTAGGTGCGATAAAAAGATCTGTTTTTATTTTTTTTAAACTTAGAAATTCACTGAAAAAACAAAGGTGTAAGTAACATTATAGTTAAGTGAATACGTCAGTGACAACATTGACGTTTTGAACTTTTATAAAAACACAGAAATTCACCAGTTATAGTTAGCAGTGCTAACTATAACTTGCATCCCTGCTATGTACTGCTTATGACCTCACATATTACTTTACTCACTGCATGTTCTATGATAGCATTTATGACATCACTGATGATATCACACAGGACATTATTGATGACATCACGGATGGCATCACTGATGACATCATCCAATGAGTGTGCTAGTTTATTTTATAGTTTACATAGTGGCGGATAACTACCTTATTACTTCTTTACCTAATTTTGTACAGCCTGTGTACAGCTCATGGGTGTAATCATTCACAAGACGCACATGCTGCTAATGCACCAAAGGTGTGTAGAGGTAAGGAACACATTATGAACTAACTCTGTGTGCAGCTTACTAATGGTAACTAGGTCCTACAGAGTAGAGGTGGGCAAGCCACTAAAAGCTTGAGCCTGAATTTGGAATTGGGTAACCAGGTTTGAGACTTGGCATTGGCTAAATATCCTGGGATTCAGGGCAAATCACTTAATCTGCCTGTACCTACAAGCAATGCATGTGACCTTGAGTAATGTAACTATTTTTCATGTAAATCACTCCAATATCTTCGTGTCGAGTTAACACTATTAAAAACTGCTGAAAAAAGGCACAAAGAGGTACAAACACAGCCTTAACATAAGGAAAGACAAATAGATACCTAATTAATGGCTGATTTGTACAAAGTGAGACCAATAAACCTGACTAAATCGTGCTTCCCCGCTTAAAATGTGTGATCTTAGGCAAATATTTTATTTCACCAAAACTCTCTTATCTTCATTATCGCATATGAAAGAACTTTCAAATATATGAGTTCAGAATACCAGTTGTACAAAACACTATTGTGCTTGATTTAATAAACTATAATGTTGCCCTATAATAATCTCTGGCCAAGTACAGGGTTTACATGACAATTGCCTTGCCTCTTAGTTCACCAAGGGTTTATATTTAAAAATTATCATTTTTAATAAGTACTTCTCAGTACAGTGCTATAATGTGATATATTAATTTCAAAGTTTCATGTCAAAGAAAAACTTTTTTTTAACTTAGCAGCGTCTTTATCATATTTTATGTGTTGTATGTCGTGTGGTTTAGAAAGCGAGCATTTTCAGAGCTCAGCTCGTGCACGGGCTCCAAGATCCAAGTCAGACTCTTGGCTCGGCTCTGGGTCGGCTCGGCTCTCCCTGTAGTAGTACTAAAATTACTTTATTGTAATACTCGATCGATTACCATAAGAGTGAAAGCTTTTAAAAGAAAAAAATATCAATAGTTTAAAATTCCAATGATTAAAACTTACAATCAGGTCAAGTACAAACACGTCGTAGTATAAAATTCCGTGTGTTCTCACAATGGTTTCCGTTCATTATTCATCCATCTACCATTGCATCACAATATTCTTTACTTCAGTCTATTTCTTTTTCAATGATAAAGTGCTAATGTTCTCATTAGGCAAAATATATGAATCTTACTATAAGAGACCTCCCGGGTGTAAATGCAGTTTGTATTCCTTCTTCTACAGTAGTTTACATACATTATTTAACCATTTGTGGGTGTATTATAATCTTCTTGGGCTCAATCTGTGACTTCATATGTGCACTAAAGTGCTGTGCAAAATACCTTCACCCATCTACCTCTGTATTGTGGTCTTTTGGCTCAGTTTATTACTTTCAGTAACATACCAAAGTGCCAGAAGTTCGACATACTTAATTTTCTTAAAGTTATACAACTTGAAGTTTGATTCTCTATTGATAAAATCTGTCTTGCTTCCCACTATATACGGACATTTACGCTGTGAATGCTTATTGTTATTGCACTGTCTTCTCTGAGCCTATAACAGTATCTAACTGCCTCAGCTGTTGTTCTTATTTTAGCATATTTAACCAAGGAGTGTAAAAATATCCTCCGTATGGGCAACAGTTTAGGACATGTGAAGTGTACAAGAGATTTGACAGTAGTTCCACAAAGCTGGCAAGTTGGTCTGCCTTTAAATGCTGGGTTACATTTCCCTTCAAACTCCCAAATTGATATATAAAATAGTCTGAATCTTAAAAATGTCCTTTCTATATAATCAGGTAAGTTTAATCCTAAATACTCTTGACTCTGTACAGAATTAGTATCAATTACTAAATCTGTATTATTGTAGTTTCCAGCTTGTAGCAGGTCTAGGACCTACTGCTTAGCAGTAAACGTATTATGTATTAAGTTTTTCCACACAGATTTGGTCATTTGCCCCGTCTCCTCTATGTCAGGCAAATTATAAATTCCTAGTCCCATCAATGTAATATACAATTCTGTATCTCTATATTTAGATCTCCCTAACTCTTCAAATATTAGATTTTTCAATGAAGATGAATCAGCCTTGGCACAATTGATAATGTAATTCACACAGCTCCTGTTGTGCAATGATACCAAGAATTTTGGGCCCGATGTAGGTAAATCCCATTTACCGATTTTGAAATACCGAATCCTACCGATTCGGTATTCCAAAATCGGTAAATGGGATGTAGGTCCCAACATCTGGATTCGTTACCGAATCCTTAACAATTCTTAAATTACAGATTCGGTAAATACCGAATCGGTAATGCCCATTCATCCCTATGGGCTTTGAAGCCCATAGGAATGATTAGGCATTACCGATTCGGTATTTACCGAATCTGTAATTTAAGAATTCACAAGGGTGCAGGGGGTGTCACTTTGACACCCTCTAGCACCCCCAAAACGGGCATGTGTGCAATGTGGCACACAGACATGCCCTAAGGGCACGTCTGTCTGTCACATGGCACATGTGTACATGCACAGATGTGCATGTACACAGGAATCGTTTTTTTACCATGGATTTGTATTCCATGGTAAAATACCGATTCTGTAGGCCATGTGCTGATGGAACATTGGCTACCTACATTGCATTTTCGGTAGTTCTACCGAATCGTTATCATTACAGAATCGGTAAATATTACCGATTAGGTAACTTTACCGATTCGGAAATGATAACGATTCGGTAAAATTACCGAAAATGTGCCCCTACATCTCGATAGCCCTTTACCGATCGGAAACGGCCGAAAATCGGTATTGTAAAGGGCTACCTACATCAGGCCCTAAGTGCTTTAAGTGATGGGCTGATCGCTTTTCCTCCAAACATTTTCATGAATCTTGAAATCGATGTAGGAGAGTAGGATGTGCTTCTTATAGTTACCCCCACTTTTTGCTGATGTTTCACTGTTTTCGACTTAGTCTGGCTGGGGTCCTGCCATCCAGGACCCCATCCTAGCTGCTTCCTCTCTAAAATGGATTGCATGTACTTTAGGTACACCACAGATTGGATTCTGGGGTACCCAATAAGTCCCTAGTATATGGTATTCTATGTACCCAGGGCATAGGTACCGCAGAGACCTCTCAGGAGCAGCAGCATATAGTATGCCACCCCTGGGAGGCCGTACAAAATGACACAACAGGTCTGCTACTGCAGCCTGTGTAAGGGGGTGCATGCACCCCTTACTTAGATATAGGTTCACTATATCTATCCATATCAAAGCACATATAAACCTATCAGTCACCCCTATGGCAGGCCTTATCAATCCTGAAGGCAGGGTGCTGGGTTTTATGTGAGAGGGTGCCCATGCATGAGCAGAGCCCCTCTGCAGCCTTCGGAACCTCTATTACGGGGTTATTTGTGATGCAGCCATACCATATATACTTAAGTGCATTATAACCTTGCAATAAATGCTAACTTTGGAATGGCTGCATGGAAACATGTTGTGTTTGGTGTCAAATACCTTGGAATCCTACCTCCTCACCATTAACTGGTAACAGTAACAGTAACTGGGGTGGGCGGTATGATTCCACCTTCCTAGAGGGAGAAATATGACTACACTGGTACACCCGTTACCAGCTTTCTCGACCCTGGCATCACAAGATGGATGCTTCCAGCCACAGACACGAGTCTGCCCTCCTGCTGCTGGACAAAACTCTGGCAGGGGAGGCTGGACAATAGGTTTCCTGTCACAGAGAGGTGTGACCACCTCCCAGACCGGCTTTAGTGTATTGGGGCTGGGTGGGAGCGCTCGGTGAGTGCTTTGATGTCTGCACTGGGGGCACATTTGGTGTCCCTGTGCATAGTCCAGCTCAAACCGGTTGCATGAGCTATCAGACCCTGCTCAGGCACAAAACTGGACCAAAGACATGGGTGTAGCCACGCCTCTGTCCTAACCCTCCCATATTCGGGTCCCCAGAGTTTGACCCACCCCTTCCTTGGGTATAAAGTAGGAATCCCTGACTATAGGACTTTAGATTTTACCTGGACTAAACTCTGCTACAGAAACCAAGTATCCTTTGATGATCTACGCTTTGCTGGATGACTGAAGAATCTCCCTTGGAGTAAAGGAGTTACTCCCCTGCAAGGCGGGCACCTCAACGCATCTGACTGGTTTGAATCTACGCAGCTCCTGAAGGACTCTGAAGATTTGCAATACAGGAGGTGATTTCTAAGCTTTCCTGAGGCCGAAAGTGCTCTCAGCAATCCTGAGACCCGCAGCCCTCGTGGGGACTGTGCAACTGTACCCCTGGACACTGTGAACATTTGCAGCAGCATAAGCTTTTTGGCAATCCCTGAGGCTGTGCTTTGGGCTACTTGTAGTCCTTACCCTGAGCAGTGATTCTACTGAAGATTACCGGCCTACACTCCACGAGTGTCCTGTGTACTGGTATTTTATGATTCCTCTTGAGGTCCCTTCACGATCCCTGGTCCGTTGACCTCTGGGTCCCTGAGAAGGGAACTTTAACTTTCAAAGAGCTTACCTGGTTGCTCCAGATGTGCTCTGACTCTCCGTCACTTGGGGAGTCCCCAGGACCTTGTTGGTCCTCACCGAAGCATCTTTTCTCTGACCGCGTGGATTGCAGTTGCCAAGGCTTTTTGGTCTCCAATCCGGACACTGAACCCCCCCCCCCCCCCCACCCCAGCACTCGACATCCTTCGTGGGACAGCTTTCCTGTAGACTTTGGTCATCATCAACATCTCCTGGTTCCCGTGGCTGCAGAGTCAAGCTTCACCTCTTCACACCTGAAGCACCCGACATTGGTGGGCATTCGTCTATCGTGCCCCTGGTCAATAGCAAGTGGCCCAGACTCTGTCCCCTCTGCTTTTAGGGTCTTCTCCTCCCCGATCCAGGCTTGGATCCAACCCAACACTTTTCCTCTTCATGGCAGCAGCACTTTGCAGCATCTCACCATTGAAAACTACGAAGATTCCTAACACCATTTGATACCTATGCACCTGGCTACCCTGGGTTAGGTAACACGAGTACTCGGGTGCTCACATGCGTGCTGGCCTTAGAACCTTCTAAGTTTTAAAGGGTTTGCTCCAAGTCCTCTACTAAAGGTCCTTAAACTTTAAAATTCCAACTGCATCTATCCCATAGAGTTGTACGGACCTCACGGCTGTGTTCTCACACTGCACACGTCCCCCGTGGATCCCCTCTGTCACTACCTTGGGTGGTTCCTTGGGGTCGCAGCGATTCTACGTGCTCTAGGCACTGTGTCTTGTCAAGTCGTTGTTGTTATACCACTTTCTTAGTATATGGTTTGGCCTCCCCCTGGGGCCCACTGTGTATTGTGCTATTTACTGTTGTTCTAGTACTGTAATATTGTGTGTCTTGTTCTCTAATCTCATAAAGAGGTTATTAGAGAGTGCTGAGTAATAAATACATATATGTTATATATACCTTGTGTGGTTCTCCTTTCATTTGGTCATTCAGGAGGTTATAATCTGGTAAACCAAGCTGCTTTACATTCCTTCGAGACTTAGCCTGAAGGCTGCTCTCCGTAGCTACCACTAGGATAGCTTTCAATAAAGGTTGTCTTTAACCTAATCATCAATAAGGGTCATTTGGACTGGTGCAAGGTGTCCACTATAACTAGTGGACAGCATATGCCAGGCCATCTTCTCACAACTTCTGTATGATGTGCATAATTCTCTTAAACTGCATAACATGCCAAGTAAAAAACCTGAACCAAGTTTACAGTTGAAACCGGGTAAAACCTTCTGTCAGAAACAGAGCTCTCCCTGTAAATGTATCCCCCCCCCCCCCCCCCAGCTCTACTACAGAGACACATTAAATATAACGGGGTAACCCAGGATCCCTCAGAACCTGGGCAATAATGAAAAATACTGCAGTGTGTTCTGTCAGGTCAAAAAAATGCTTAGTATCAGGGGTAATAATCACTATTAACCAATTAAAGAACTGTTGCTGTTCCATATAAATCTGGACACACCAGACAGGAGAACTTAAT